>NC_068937.1:22642281-22904781 GCF_016801865.2 Culex pipiens pallens
AAAATTGCCTTATGGGCGCAGAATCGACCGTTTCGATCTGCTGGTTGTAGGATTCTAAAACTTAAAAACTAAAAATCGCAGCAGGTCAGCTGCTCCCGTCGTTCGTTGAGGCAGGTCAGGTCATCAACCCGGCCCGGCGGTCATCGACCCCGCAAAAGTGCATCCTGCTGTTGGTGTTGGTCCTATCAGCGATCACGATCGTCCATCTCGCGAGAGGATCACCGCGATCACCAATACCGCGATCAGCTGCTGTAGGTCGCGTGCAGCCGTGATAAGAGTGGTCACTCGCGTTGGATGGTCACAGTTGACCCGACAGTGGTGACCCGACAGTAGATGCAGGGTTGTTAATCATGACCACTCCAACACTGGTAATTCTATTCAGACTGATCAGTAATCCGTGATTACGATTACACACATTTTCATCTAAGTTTGTATGGAACGTGACCAAAACTAGCGTTATCCAGAGTCACAGAAAATTTAAGTATTCTCATTACACTTTAGAACACCGCACAAACCACCTGCCCAATGTTGACATTTGCTCGCGCGATCACTTCCCCCCTAGGGTAGTCCTCCTCGGTCGCCGTCAATTTCAAATCCAAAGTCCTCAACCTCGCAAAAATAAAAAGGATGCATCGCCTACTACTCCAACATGCCACTGTCATTCTCAGCTCAGGCGCCTTCGACCGATTCCAAGTCCGCGCTCGCGTGTGTGACTTAATCACGGATGATTTCATTCATCAACACGACGACGACGGCGGTGCGCTATTTTTGGGACATTGGCCGCGCGCGGACGCCACTGTCCACTCCACCACACACAGCATCGTCCGTGTAGTTGTGCGGCCCGTGCGTGTGCGAGTGAGTGGGATGGCCTCTCTCTGGCGGCGTAGGCGAGCGAGATCGACGATCTTCGGGCCGCGTTCGGGTGTCCCCCGGACGGCGGCGACGACGACAACACAACCCGGGTCCGGGGGCCCCCGTGATCGGGCCAGAAATTGTTGCAGTGAAAATAGTCAGCCTTTATTCTTCGGATTGATCAGTATTCTTTCCGAGATCCGAGAATTTGTGTGCGATTCAATCTCTTTTTTTCTGTAGTTTTGAGGTAAGGTTCTGGACACCGAGGTGGAACCCGGGGAATTCCGTGTGCACTGATCCTGGCGGGGGTTTGATCCTGTTGCTGTTGCAGCTGTTTGCTTTGGAAAACCGGAGAAAACTGATCGGATCCTGGAGCGGGACTCGCAGTGACACTTCAGAGGAAACGATTGGCGGCCATTTTGTGCGAATTACTTCCATAAAAGGAAGCGCCATTTTGTGGTGTGAGTGCAGTGAAGAAAAACTTAAAATGGGGAACAAAAGTGCGAATTACATCACACACTGTGCGATGTTTTGCGATGTTTTCTTTCTGACGTTTCGAAACTTTGGATAAACGAGTAACAATGTCACGGCAACGAGTGATGGAGCCCAAGATGGCCTCCAGGAACAATCCAGCAGTCGCCGCCTACTGTGCGCTTAAGGTGCAAGTGAACATGGTGTTAAGAGCAATTGCGCACAGCCACCTAGCGGCTAAAAGCGGAACTTATCAGTGGTGACTCAGTGGTGCAAAAATTCCGCTCTCATTACGCGCTACGCAACGCAATCCAACCGTGTTACAGTCTGTGTCTGCGAATGATATAATTTCAAAAATAGCTCACCCCCGACAAAACCAAACTGTGCGCGAGCCTCGATTTCTGTCTCTTTTTACGGTCCGGTGTCGCTTCTTCGAGTTGAGAAAAACCGACGACGACGGGGTAAAAATAGAGTTTTCCGACGAATCTCGTGTGAAAATCCGTCTGCGCAGTAGGCGTGCGCGCGCACCCTTGCACACGCACACACTGAAAAAAAAAACGCTTCGACCGTTTTTTTTATGTTTGTTTGTGTGCCGCGAACGAACGGAGTAATTTTAGACTTTCGGAAAATTTGCCAATCTAGATGGCGGCGGCGACTGTTGCCACACGAACAAAAAAAAACGCACGTGTGTGCGTGCGCGACAGATGACAGTTGTGCCCACCCACACACGCTCCCCACATGTTCCCGTGTGGAAAACTGCCACTTGTTTTTCTTCGTTTTCGCCTGGTGGGGCAATGTGGTGCGATAAAAAAGTGAAAGTTACGAAAAAAGATTAATTTTCTGTCGTCGGGAAATTAAGTCGCGCTCCAAGTAGGCCACCTGCGTGGGTGTGCGTTGCGCAGCGACGGTAGTAGTGGTGAAACGCACCGTTTCCTGGAAAGGAAGTGAGTCATTTTAAACGAGCGATTTGGAATGGAAAATTTTCGCGAAAATGACAATTTCAGCGTGGAAAAGGATTGATTGGAACCACTAAGGAAACTCGATTTCCTTCTAAAAGCAATTTATTTTAAGGAACCCTCGTGAAGGGTTATCGATGATCGAAACGTCGATTTAAAAAAAAACAAGGTTTTCATTTCAAATAATCCTTGAAATTCGTTTCTGCCATAAAAGATACAATTTATTTTTATCATCATTTATATCAAATCTGACCAAAAAACTGACAACAACATTGGCCACTTTTCGACTGTTTCAATTTTACTTTAGCAGGTTGCTCAATTTAAATTATGGCTACAGGCCAGGTTTTCAAAACTGACTGTGAAAATGCAAAAATCTTGCCAGATCTTGTTACGGAAATTCTAGCAGTTGAACCTTGGACCTTAAATGAGTTATAAAGTGCATCGTTTGAAAACATCAATTACGCCACAAATTTTACTCCCGAGAAACGTCACTTTGCCATAAAATGGCAGTTTATAGCGATACTAATTAAATAGTGCAGTATAAATCACTCAATTTGAGTTTCCTACTAGAATTGGTTTAAATTCTACATTTACTTGGCTCTTTTTGCACGTAGCAGCCACGAAAGTTCGCTGTTTTACTACCACCGCAGTTGGCACACTTTAAACACGGTTGGCGCTGCCTAAAGTGCTACTTTCTATTGTTTTTATTCGCAAAAAACGGAACTTTTAGGCAAAATGAGTTCCGCTAAACTTAACACACCGAGGGGCAAGACAATTTTTACGGATCGGCGATCGAAGTACTGGCAAACTTCAGCTTCTGCGGCATCTTTACGAAGTTTTTTTGTTTTCGGCAATTTGTTCGACGTGTGCAAATTGTGTTGTTGTGTTGTTGTTTTGAAGAAGTGTAACGCCTTCCCGTTACTGTACTGTCATGCCTCTGAGTGTCACCAATCTCCAAACAAAGCAAAACGGCTGCAGCACTTGAATCGAAGTTCGCCATGACAACCCCATAACGACTCCCTTTCTTCGCTCTATTGTTCTCGCCGCAGACTTAGCTCCTAACACCACCACCACCACTACCAACAACAACCGCCATGGCTGATGATGAAGCTAAGAAGGCCAAACAGGCCGAAATCGAGCGCAAGCGTGCTGAGGTGCGCAAGCGTATGGAGGAGGCCTCCAAGGCCAAGAAGGCCAAGAAGGGTTTCATGACTCCAGAAAGAAAGAAGAAGCTGCGGGTAAGTTTGACAGTTGGCAAAGTGTAACGCACCGTAACGCTTGGCTCTTAAATGCGCAATGTTTTTGTCCTACAGTTGTTGTTGCGTAAGAAAGCCGCTGAGGAACTAAAGAAGGAGCAGGAGCGCAAAGCGGCCGAACGTAGGCGCATCATCGAGGAACGGTGCGGCAAGCCGAAGAACGTTGAGGATGCCAACGAAGGTAACGTTTGTCATGTTGCCCAGTTAGATGGAGCCCCGTTACGTTGTTACTCTAGAAATTTAGATAAATATCCCCTGATTCCCTGATATTGTTTCTCACGCGATCCTAAATTCTCATTGCTCTTGGTTCCGCCAGAGGGCCAAACAATCCCATTTGAGTTTGCTCATTCCGCGCGTAACGCGTCATCAAACGTCATCTGCGAGCGTTACCGAACGAGTGTGCGCCGCAGCACACTGAGAAAAATCGCGACACTCATTTGATGCCCATTTTTTGCTCATTTCACGTCACAACCAAAACTCACATCAATTCAAAACTGATTTTTTTTATAAATGACACACTTTCTACATTACCCTTCCACGTCACCAACGCCATTTCCCCACCACCACCACCACAATCACTACCACCACAACAGAGTCGATCAAACGTGTCCTCCGCGATTACCATGCTAGGATTAATGCCCTGGAAGAGGAGAAGTTCGACCTTGAGTATGTTGTGAAGAGGAAAGACTTCGAGGTAGCTACCGCCCTTCAAAAACCAACAACCAACTACAACTACAAACCAAACAACAACAACTACAAAACAACATTTGTCGATCTGTTCTCTCCGCTCACTTCTCTCTCTCTCTTTTTTCTCTCTCAACTCTACGCTCTCTCTCTTTTCTTTCGTGTGCATCTCACCGCAAACGATCGTTTGCCACTTCTCTCTTTCTGTCTCAGAGTCGATCTCAGAACGCCTATTGTTCTCTCGTCGCATACTCTCTCTCTCAACTACGTTCTGACTGTTTGGAACTCTCCCTTTGACGTTTCGATGTTTCTTCTTCTGCTACATTGAGTATATCTGTTTGTTTATATGTTTAATTGTTTAAATGGAAACTTTTTGGAAAGTTCGGCGAATGCACTGAACGAAAAATCATCGCTAAATGTATGAATGTGACTTGTGTTATTGTTCCTAATACCGTAACCCCTCCCTCCCCTGAAAAGTGACAGGATCGTTTCCCGAAATTTCGAGCCCCCTTTGTCGTAGATTAATTCGGCGCGTTTCAACGTGGAATGTTACGTTTGTCAAAATTGCTAAATCTTTGTATTTTTGTAGCGAGCATTAAGCACATATGCAAAGAATACCACAAAAGAATTTGTACCCTGGAAGGCGAAAAGATTGATTCTGAGTATGAGGTCGCTAGGAAGGCTCTCGAGGCAAGGATTGACTTTTTGATTTTGCTCTTGATTGACCCGCCTTTTTGAACGCGCGCGCGCCTCTGCCTCAGACCACCTTCGTGTCTTGAAGAGATAAAACAAATAGAGTTACGCCACTACCCACACAAAAAAAACACATCCAAGCAAACACAGACAAAACAAAACAACGGTGTTTCGCCGCGCCGCAGCCGCCGCCATTTTGTTTGCAGCGCCGCCGTCGCCGCTTGTCACGCGTGAATAACGAAGGCCCTTTTCAACACTCTTCTTTTGTTTATTATTATTTTCTTCTCTTACTCTCTCTCTCTCTTCTGCCGCCATCTTTAGTCACTGTCTCTCTCACTCTCTCGCCTCTCTGTCTCTTCCCCTCTGAATGCTGAATCTCAAGTAAAGCTTCATTAATGAACCGCCACCGGCCTATCGCTGCGAGTTTGTGTTTATCTTCGTAAACCCGAAAATAGAAACAAAAACAAACAAAACAAAAACAGCTTTCAGATTATACACACACAAACACACTGCCAAACAATAGAGGAGGTCCCCCGTCGGGTAGTTCGTTTCCGCAGTCGGAACACCAACCATTACACCGTAAACTACACTCACCCGAGACACCAACCCCCGCTCTACTGTCAAGTGAACTCGCCCAGCGCCCGATAGATGGCAGCGTGGTGCACTTTCCAAGAGCCAACAACGCCCACTACCACTACTACTACCAATACATTCCAAACATCATTTTTTTAAACTGCGAATTCTGAAACCCCCTTCCAACTCCCTTTTCCTCCCTCTTTTATATTTAGTGTGTAACACTTCAACCTGTCACTGATCAATGACTCAAACCCTCATATATGTTATGTGTTTTTACCCAATAGCCGAGCTACAGACTATTTGTCGCGAATATTGGAATAGAATGGTTGGTTTGGAGGGTGACAAGTATGATTTAGAGCGAGGGGAAAAATTGAAACAGTTCGAGGTAAAGACCTTTTTAGCGGAATGTCAAAATTTATCGAGTTTGCCAACCAAAACAACAAACAAATACACCAAAAAAAAATACACGCAGAACTTAAAATATTACCCCCTTATATTTTTATTATTTTTGATAAACATAAAACCCGATTTTTTTTTATTTTGTCACTTTGACGTTTAAGTTGTTTTTGTTTTTTTACTCTCTCCTCTCAACTTAGTATACAAACGCAAACAAAAACAAACAAACCCCACTACAGCGCACAATTGGCATTTACACTGAAAAAAAAATACAAGCAGATTTTTGTTTTGCTATTTTTTCGGCCTTTTTTGTGGAAATAACCGCTCTCCTTATTTTTTGTTCTCAAAACCCCCAGCTAAAGGAAACAAAAAAATACAAAATACAACCAAACTACACTACTTTTTTTGAGATTGGCCAGCGCCGTTCCGAGGCCACCGAGGCTACCGTTACCCCTCTCGTCACCAGCAAAAAGAAAGAATCGTCGAAAAAATCTCGTCATTTCGTATCGCAAAATCATGGTTCATTCTATCAAAAAGTAGACCGCAATATCGTCATTTGCTATAAAAAAATCGTGTACAAAAACAAACTTTTTCTCTTTCTCTCAGTTTAACCTAAAAAAAATATCAACATCAGTCAGTTTCGTTCGCCCCCTCAAAAAACCGTTGTTTCAAATCGCACCCTAGATTAGCTTAACTTCTATCCCCCATCGACTCTCTTCTGTTTTTATTTTGTTTATCTAAGTTTCCTTGTTTCCTGTTGTTGTTATTGCTCCTAATGAATGACCGTGTTGCACATTCGTTTTCCCATTCGCAGACATGTTGAAAGACATTGTTAAAGAATATTTCAACCGTATGTATACTTGTGAAGGCCAGAAATGGGATTTGGAATTCGAAGTCCGGAAAAGAGATTGGGAGGTACTGCCGAACATATAAATACCTTATAATACCATTTGACCGCCGTTTTCCGTTTTTAGTTTCTACCTCATTTTACGTTTTCGAATCATATATTTACTTGTTCGTTTTTCACTTTTGTTCGTTTTTTTTACTCTCTTAATTTCTCCTTCTGTTTCTCTCTGTTGCGAAATACCAAAAAAAGATAAACATTCAAAATATCAAACACTCCGACAACTCTCCGCGCCAAGCGAGAGTTTGACATCTCTGTCGTTTTGTTATTGTTTCCATTTGTTGCCACAGAAAACAAAAACACACATAGTAAACACCCGTTTGTTTTGTTTTCGTTTTTTTCACTAAACTCACTCTCGAGAGCAGCAAATCTTTTGTGGACCCCCTTCCGTGTCACTTTCGTTTTTTATTCAATCCCTGGCAGCACTGCCAAAAATTTTGACAGCGAGGGGTAGGTCAATTCACGAACGCGCGCCACCACCCCCATCCGTAACGCCTGGGACTTTACGGATCCTTATGTACAGAGCAAAACGGCGCGCGCGCGCGCAACGCAAGTGGACTACCCCTCGTCAGCTGTCAAGAGTGCACCCCACGAGGGGTCGCGCTCACTGCTGGTGGTCACGGAAGAGGAGAAGAAGGAAACATTTTTTGTTGTTTTTTTTTTGTCTTGTGTTTTGTAAACAAACACTGACGCGAGCGCACCAAGGCAACGGAAACGAGTTTTTTTCTGTGGAAAATCTTTGGACCCCTCGTACCAATCAGGGGACCAAGTTTTGCAGATCGTTTCCGCCGCTCAATTTTTACCACTTTTTAACGTTTTCGTTTTTTCACTGAGAGTACTGAAAATTCATCCCAACGCCCCCCTTGCTCATTCTTGGTTGATTCGTTTATAAATAATGTCAAATAAAACACACATGAATGCAACATTCCGTTTTGATTACTAATCCCGTTCTTAGTAGTGGTGTAGAATTTGTTGGTTTGATCTAGTATGGAATGTACAGTTGATTTTTTTTTCTCAGTGTAGATAGTTGTTTTGACTCGGGAAAGACGCGCACGAGCGAACTGTCATCCGTTCGACGGTCTACTTGTTCCGAGTAGGCCATGGAACGGGGTCACCAACCGGGGTAGAGTTTGCAGAGTGATCAGCTTGACAGCCAGACCACGCGCTCTCGCAAATGTTGACTCCCTCTCGCTCTAATTGCCTTGGCCTACTGTGAGCTGCACCTCTTGCACTAACCGCATGTCATCCACACACTCTCTCTATCTCTCTTTCCCCGTTTCGCTCTTTTCAATCACTAACCCACAAAAACAACAAAAAAAATCCATCCAGCAATCAGATTCGAACCCAAACCGAGCTCTTGTCAAATATTTCATACACACTCGCAAAAATAAACGTACGCATTTCACACAAAATTATTACACGCTCAAAAAAGTAAACAATAATCCTTGGCGACGGCAACATTGCCGTAACAATAACAAATCACACACACACACGCACACACAGACCAATCCCATGTACGTGTACGTTTCTGTTTGTCTGTGATGTCGGTTCAAATGTCACGCGCACGAGTGACAGGAGAAAACGGTGAAAAAATACAACACACTTTTCTAGTTTAGCCAACAAAAAAAGCCCAAAATCTTTCGAAAACCAATCTATTTTACATGTCCGCACGTGTGTGTGCGTGTCCTTTCTCTCTCTCTCTTTCTGATGGTGGTGACTGTTAATGGGAAGAACCTGTTTTTTTCTCTCTCTATCTCTTTCTAATCCAAGCCTATGTTTTAGCTCGAATTTAAAGACAGAATTGCAACAAAAAAACGTAGAAATCGAAAATTGACAGTATGGCACAAAATAATCGTTTTTGAAAACAAAAAAAAATCTGCCTCTTTTCGCTCATTTTCACTAGATGTGCATTATTCTCCTTTTGTTTTCCTTTTTGTTTCTTTCTCTCACCCACTATCTGTCTACTTTCGTTCCCCGTCTCACTGACTGTTTTCGTAGCAGCTGTCAAAACATGCGGACCTTTGTTACCGCAGTGTTGCCATCCTATTTTATCTGTTTCCCTGTTAAATGTTTCTGTTATCACAGCTAACTTTCGTTTTTTTGTTTTGTTTCGCTTATCAATTGGATCGCCCGATATAAAAACAAACCAAAAGAAAGCCCGATGAATTATGTGCCACAACAACAAACAATAATTGCAAACAAAAAAATAGTCCAGTATTGCACGTTGTTTTGTGATTTACTTCTCATCCTTTTATTTTACAGTGTACTAACCAGTGTTCAGACCCGTCATACCAAATGTTGTTATGTGTTATTTGACATTAAAATTTCGAAACCAAAACAAAGAGCTGTCACGCTACGTCTCACCGACAGCAAGTCACGCGCAACCTGTTTCCTTCTTTTCTCTTCCTCCTGTCCGCAATGTCTCATCCACACAAATGCCCACCCTCTTTCTTTTTTGTTTTTGTTATTGTTTTTGTGCGTCATTTGGCAATTGAAACGTCATCTGAAAATTTAAACAGCAATTTAAGTTCACTTTATGTGCCATACTGTGCAGTACCTTCACAAGATTACTCTCTCGCTCTCTCTTTCTCTTTCTCTCTTTATTTCACTTTTCCTCTATCTGTCTCTTTCATTCTGTCGAGTTTTGTTCACATTTGTCTAACAAAACAAAAAAAAAGCTATTTTTGAACCAGCAAAAAACATTTTTTCACGGAATTCCCAGTCAGAAAGCCCATCGAAGCGAAAACGAAAACAACTGTGCCTATCTCTTAGGAATAAATGAGCAAAAAGTTAAATGTAACCGAGATTCGTCAACCCAAGACCATGAAAACCCTGATTGAAATCAGTTCAGTGTCGCGTCGCAAACGTCAGTTCCCTGTTGTTGTTTACGTAAAAACCGCGCGCGCGGGCCGTGTATTTTGTTTCTGTCTCTCTTTTCTCGTTGAGTAAACAATTAAAGCAAACATAAAAAAAAGTTCAATCATGTTAAACTGTAGCAGATGTTTTGTATTTTTTCGTTTTTCCTATCATTTGTTTTGTTTACTTACACACAAACACACAGCAACGCTACACACACTGCAATAGAAAACAAATCGATGTCGGTTTGTGCAAAACACGCAGCCAAAAAACAAAACACACACAAACAAGTTATTTTATGTTGTAATTTGCTTTCTCACCGGTAGAGGGAAACCACGCGGTGACGAATGTGTCAAATCGGTGTGGATTTCCAGCTGCCGTGACATTAGGAAATTTGTTTACAATCTGTTGCCAGCTTTCACCAATACAAACAAGTGCCACCAACTCTCTGTCACAAACAAACACACACAAACTACGTTAATCGTTGCCTTAGAAAGTACTAACGCCCCGTGTTACTATTAGTTAGAGTTAACTAGCTCACAACTGTACCAAACTAACGGTCTGCACTTGCAAAAACAAACAAACCTAGTTGTAACGCCCTTGTTTTTGGATGCTGTGTCCAGTAGCTAGTATTCCTCGTTAACAAACAAAACAAAAAATGTACATTTACAAAACGTGTTTTTCTTCCACTACTCACACGCTGTATATTTCAAAACTAGTTTTCCTGTAATTTTCAACCATAACAAAACAAACACAAATGTAGTAGTTTTGTTTACCGACCGCTCGTAGAGCCGAAACTAATCTCTTTCCTTTCTCTCGCCCTCGTCCGAAACCCCCCGTGGAAACGCTTAGATTTCCGACCTCAACGCCCAGGTCAACGACCTTCGCGGTAAATTGTAAGTACTCCTCAAGTGTAGATCTTTTTCAGTGCATAACCTCTTTCTCTCTTCACTCATCCCACGCAGCGTCAAGCCTACGCTGAAGAAGGTCTCCAAGTACGAGAACAAATTCGCCAAGCTGCAGAAGAAGGCCGCCGAGTTCAACTTCCGCAACCAGCTCAAGGTTGTCAAAAAGAAGGAGTTCACCCTGGAAGAGGAAGACAAGGAGGTACGTAGCGCGCGCGCGCGCAACTGTCACGTTGACAGGTGTACTTTTTTTGGCGTCGTTTTGTCGCAGTGCAGCGCAGCTGTCACATTTTTTTGACAGCGCGGCACGCCACGCATGGCGGCCATTTTGAGTTTTTTTTTTGTGGTGGCAAGCCTACTGCGGGCGCCCACTTCGATTTTTGGCTCCCCACGTGACCCAGTCTCAACCGGATTTTTTGACGAGATTAAGGCTAGAGGGGAAGCGTTTTCAAGCGATCGGTTCCGGACGCCATTAACCGTCGGTTCTTCCGAACCCTCTTCCCCCTCTGTTCTCTGTTTACTCCGCAGGCTAAGAAATCGGAGAAGGCTGACTGGCAGAAGAAGTAGAGAGAGCAACAAAACCACTTTTCTTTTAATTTTTATTTTTTGTATATTTAAAATTAACTGGAAAACATATGTGTCTATTTATTAATTTTGCCAACTTTTAATGTTACTTTCCAAAAGAAAAAAACAAACACTCTTACCACACAAACAAAGCACAATTTGTGAACCGGCGTACGAGAGGGTAAAATTCCTTATCTGCTGCAAATTAGAACCAGTTGTTACCAGCTACGCAAAACCAAAATCACGCAAATAAATCGTCGTTTAGAGAAAAAAAAAACAAACCCCAGGGCCAAATTTGATGTTTTAACATTAAAAGAAAATGAGTTTTGTTATTCAGAAAAAAAAACCGCCACAATTCAAAATGCCAGTAGTATACTTTTTGTTGTAAAATCCCGCTAGGTAATATCGAAATTTTCCATTTATTTTGGTTTATTTATTTCTTCATCAATCCGGCATGAAAATTATTCTCCTTCAAAGAGCCACCCTATCGATCTGCAAACCAGTGTCACCCACCCCCATCTTTTTACTTCACTATCTCTACCTAATCACTTTTTTTTTTCAAACATACCGATGATCGAAAAAATGTATTGTCGCGCCCCTCGGTCGTCCACAGTTGCACGCTTATTTCAAATGACTCATTTTTGAGTCATTTAAACTCAGATTTGGTCAACACTGATCTTTATCAAGAATGCTTTTTTTTTACTCATATCTGGATGAATTTCATCAGCATTAGAGCAATTTTCACTCGAATCTGAATGATTTTCACTCATAATTTTACACTGAGAAAAATCAGTTTCGAAAACCTTGAAATAAAATTCTGAAATTCAAATATTCAAATATTCAAATATTCAAATATTCAAATATTCAAATATTCAAATATTCAAATATTCAAATATTCAAATATTCAAATATTCAAATATTCAAATATTCAAATATTCAAATATTCAAATATTCAAATATTCAAATATTCAAATATTCAAATATTCAAATATTCAAATATTCAAATATTCAAATATTCAAATATTCAAATATTCAAATATTCAAATATTCAAATATTCAAATATTCAAATATTCAAATATTCAAATATTCAAATATTCAAATATTCAAATATTCAAATATTCAAAAATTCAAAAATTCAAAAATTCAAAGATTCAAAGATTCAGATATTCAAATATTCAAATATTCAAATATTCAAATATTCAAATATTCAAATATTCAAATATTCAAATATTCAAATATTCAAATATTCAAATATTCAAATATTCAAATATTCAAATATTCAAATATTCAAATATTCAAATATTCAAATATTCAAATATTCAAATATTCAAATATTCAAATATTCAAATATTCAAATATTCAAATATTCAAATTTTCAAATATTTAAATATTCAAATATTCGAATATTCAAATATTCAAATATTCAAAAATTGGAAAATTGTTAAATGCTTAAAATTGCTTGAAATTGCTTAAAATTGCTTGAAGTTGCTAAAAACTGCTTGAAATTGCTTAAAATTGCCTAAAAATTGCCTAAAAATGGCTTGAAATTGCTAAAATTGCTAGAATTGCTAAAAAAAATCAAAAATTGCTTATTGCTAAAATTGCAAAATTAAATAAAAAATTGCAAAAAAAAGCTAAAATTGCTAAAAATAAAAGCAAAATTTGCTTAAGCTGCTCAAACTGCTTTAATTGCTAAAATTGCGAAAAATTGGTAAAATTTCTAAAACTGCTAAAATGGCTAAAAGTGTTATAAGTGCTTTAAGTGCTAAAATTGCTAAAATTGCGAAAAAATGCTAAAATTGCTAAAATTGCAAAAATGCAAAAATTGCAAGAATGGCTTAAAATGCTAAAATTGCTAAAATTGCTAAAATTTCTAAAATTTCAATAATTGCAAAAATTGCAATCATTGCAAAAATTGCTTAAATTGCAAAAAAATGATAAATTTTCTTAAACTGACAAAATTGCAAAAATGGCTAAAATTTACAAAATTGACAAAATTGCAAAAATTGCTGAATTGCAAAAAATTGCTGAATTGCAAAAAATGTTAAAGTTGTAAAATTTTTAAATTCTAAAATTGCTAAAATTGCTAAAATTCAAAAATTAGCATGCAATTTCAACACTTTGTGTTTACGAATTTCATGAACTTTTTTTTCACGATTTTGTGAACAGATTTTTCTCCGTGTAGTTGAAGATTCACTCAAACGCGGATAAAATTCACCTATAAATGAGTGGTATGAAAAATGAGTAACCAAAAATAACTAAAAATAGCTCAAGAATGCGTCATTTGAAATAGCTGTGTGAAGCTGTCAAACTGACAGCGCACCACGTGCGCTCGAGGGGCCCGCCAATGCGATTTTATTCCAACATTTAACTGTTTGAAAAAAAGCAACGATTTCCGCTTGATGAGTTCCCAAATGCAATTGCAAGATAAAACCTCTACGAAATTAGCTTCAATTGTGTCCATTTGAGTATTTGATTGAATCACACACACAGGTAGGGTGTTCCAGAACAAAACGAGCAATCAGTGAGCACGGCTTGAAAACCTTTTCGTTCAAAGTGGCAAATATGCTGGCATTGACGTTTCGATTCTCGATTCGTGAGGGCTTCCTCAAGGTTAAAACACAGCAAATTTGTCACTTTGACTGCCAAATCAATCATTCCCTCGCATTTTATTCCTTACGAAAATGATTTTCTTTTCATTCGACAGTGATTTTTTTTCAACTTTATTTCGTTCTAAATAATAATGCATTTTTCTTTTCTTATTTTTCCTCCTTTCCTTCGTCTCACCCCTCGCATCACCAACCGAGCAGAAGAAGCCCGACTGGTCCAAGAAGGGCGACAGCAAGGTAAAAGAAGAGACGGAAGCCGAGGCATAAAATGGCCGACTGTCCACCATCAAATACATCCAACTATTTGTCTGTTTTTATTTAATCTAAACCATAAAAAAGAAGCAAACAAACTTTTTGTCAACGTAACCTAAAACAAAAAAAAGAATGAATCAAAAAATCGTGAAACAGTTTATTTTTAACCTCGTTGACCCCAAAAGTCCCCCTCCTTTCCTCCTTGTTGTTTTAGAAAATTCCTCACAGGTGTCACTAGCAGCGATCCCCAAAACGTCACGCTAGTGTTAACACTCTGTTGTTTCAGCAAGTCTTTCTCTTAATTTTATCGTACTTTAACTACTTTTTTCAAAACGTGTATTTTGGAAAGCAACCAAACAAAAAAAAAGAGTAAAAATCATTCTGTGAACTAAACCTGATTGTTTCTATGTGTCAATTTAACTGCGTGTTGTGAAAGCCATGTCTGACCCAGCGAATAAACTTGTCAACCCCCCGAACCTAGGAGGAAGCGGCGCCCGCGAACTGAACCCCCGAGGCGAGGCAGTGACGGCGGAAACCCTACAAATGTTCACCAACAGCCAGCCATCTTTCGTAAGTTGCGGTATACGTCGCTAGCGCAACCTGTCACGTGCAACGTCTGGTCGTCGTCCTCGTCTAATTGTGTTTGTTTTGATGTTCGCCGTTGTTTTGACCCGTTGAAACCCGGTTACCAAACGAAACCGACCTTACTTTTGCAGGAGGTTTCCCCCGAGACCAAGTAAACGCCCCGAAACGTCATGAAGGAGGAAGAGGAATCCAGCGAACCCCGCCGAACCGGACTTGTTTACGATGACGACTTACAACAGCAGCAGCAGCGCCGCGAGCGGCCCAAACAGGAAATATTTTTTGTATCACTTTAAAAAGGAACTACTTTTAAGAGTGTAGCCGGGCTAAATTTAGTTTTAAACAAAAATAGTTTGCTACAGCTTCGAAATGCACGAACACACACAGTTGACAGTTTGTTTTGTTTTTTATCTTTCCGTGGAGATGTACACATACACTTGATTTTAAATAAATAAAAACGATGAACGCTCACTAATACAGGTTAGGGTATGCAAAAACAATACGATCGCGAGAAAGAGTTAGATTCGAAAGGCAAGTCTCTCTGTAAATTTTTCGGTTTTCGTCGTCGCAACGTCGGCAGCTTTCGACCACCGCAAGGGTTAACTTTAAACTTTATTTTTTTCTGAGTAAACGAATATTTTTATCTTTGTAAACCGAGGAGCGTTTTCTTTCCGTGTGTACCACCAAGGAGAGAGTTGTCAAAAAAGGTAGGGTTGCAAGTTTCGCTTCATGTTACAGATTATTCATACAAGAACAATATATTTTACATGTCAATATTCGTCAAATTATGCTCGTTTGGTGTAGTTTTGCTAATGTATTACAAAATCTATTCTTTTTCAGAAATCGTGAATTTAGTATCATGAAAACGCAAATATCACGAATTTTTCAACAATGAACTTTGGGTATAAATTATCAGGAAGCAGTGAATAAATATAATAAAGATGAATGAAGATCATGATTTCATAAAATGTGAGTAGGTAGTCGTGAACAAAGTTCATAATTTTATGAATACAAATTCACGATGACGATCAAAACAACGTGAATAAAACTTCACAAATTCATGAATCAAATTCATAAAATTATGAATTTTTGTTCATGTATTCTTGCAAAAAAGTGATGGATTCTTGTTTTTTAAAATGATTTATTTATTAGTCGTGAACAAAGTTCATAATTTTATGAATAAAAATTCACGATAACGATAAAAACAACATGAAAAAAATCACGAATTCATGAATCAAATTAATTAAATCGTGAATTTTTATTCATGTATTCTTGCAAAAAAGTTATGGATTTTTGTTTTTAAAATGATTTATTTTGAAAGCTTAAATCAAATTCATGATTTTATGAACACCAGCCATAACATTAATTTATGAAATCATAAAAAATCCATGAAATTTTTGGAATTACGTTTACGAGCGAGTGGCTCGATACAAAAATAATTTGTTATTCATGGCTTGTTCATGTTCATGCCCAAAAATGTGAAGAGTCCATCAATCTAAATAATTCATTCTCTTACACAAGATCATAAAATGTCGCGAAATTTAATAGGGTGAAAATGAGGGAGCAAAAAACATGTTTATTTCAAAAACTTCAAAAAATCAAAGAAAATATGCAATAAACTGAACGCAATTTTAAATGCACTTCCTGCGTAGATAAACATTTTTAGCATGATGAAATCAATTTAAAAATAAATCTAAAATTTTAAATTTCTAAAATTGTTAAAATTGACAAAATTGCAAAACTTGCTAAAATTAGCAAAAATTTACAAAGATCCTAAATTTTCAAAAAATACTAAAATTTCCAAACTTGATTATATTTCCAAAATTTCCAAAATTGTTAATGTTGCTAAAGTGCTTAAAATTTCCAAAAATGCTACAATATCCAAAATTGCAAAAATTTTCAAAATTGCTGATATTTCTTAAATTTCCAAAATTCCTAAAATTGCTTAAATTGTCATAATTTCCAAAATAACTAAAATTTCCAAAATAATCTAAATTTCCAAAATTGCTAAAATTTCCATAATTGCTAAAGTTGCTAAAATTACCAAAATGAAATGAAATTGTTAAATTTCTAAAATTGCGAAAATTGCCCTAGTTGCCAAAATTGCTAAAAATTTCAAAATAGTAAAAATTTCCAAAATTGCTGAAATGACTGAAATAGCTAAAATTCCTAATATTACTAATGTTTACAAAACTGCTAAAATTGCTAAAATTTGGTAAAATTACTAAAATTAGTAAAATTACTAAAACTGCTTAATTTGCCACAATTGCAAAAATTTCCAAAATTGCCGAAATGACTGAATTCCTAATATTTCCAAAACTGCTAAAATTGCTGAAATTGCTTCAATTTCTAAAATTGCCAAATTTGCTGTAATTGCTAATATTGCAAAATTTTCAAAAATGCTAAAATTTACAAAATTGCCAAAATCGCTCAAACTGCTAAAATTTCTAAAATTGCTTAAATTGCAAAAACTGATCATTTTGCCAAAATTGCTGAAATTGCCAAATTTGCTGAAATTGCTCAAATTGCTAAAATTGTTGAAACTGTTAAATTATCAAAAATTGCCTAAAATTATCATAAAATTATGAAATTGCTAAAATTGCAAAACCTGCTGAAATTGCCAAATTTGCTCAACTTGCGAAATTTGCTAAATATGCTGAAATTGCTTAATGATAAAGTTTCAAAAATTGTTTAAAATTGTCAAAAAAATGCTGAAATTGACAAATTGGCTAAAATTGCCAAAAAAAAAGCTAAAATTGACAAATTGCTAAATTTGCTGAAATTGCTAAAAATGCTTTAACTGAAAAATTTTCACAACTTGCTGAAATTGCCTTAAAAATTTCAAAAAACACAGAAATTGCTAAAATTTCTAAAATAGAAAACATTGCAAAAATTGCTTAAAAAGGGTGATATTGCTGAAATAGCTAAATTTGCTAAAATTGCCTAATATTTTCAAACAATGCTATAATTGCTAAAATTGCTAGTATTACTAAAATTGATGATATCGCCAAAATTGATAAATTGTCTAAAATTACTAAATTGTCAAAAATTGATTATATTGCTAAAATTGACAAATTTGCTGAAATTTCTAAATTTGATAAAATTGCTAAACGAGCTAAAATTGCTGAAATTTCTTAAACTGATAAATTTTAAAAAAATGCCTAAAAAATCCTAAAATTGTCAAAAATTTATGAAATTGCTAAAATTGCTGAAATTGACTAATTTGCTGAAATTGTAAAAAATAGATCGCCAAATTTGCAAAATTTGCAGAACTTTATAGAAATGCCAAATTTGCTGAAATTTCTTAAATTTCCAAATTTGATGAAATTTTTAAAATTTACAAAATGTTAAAATTGTAAAATTTTCTAAAATTGCTAAAATTGCTTTAATTTGCTGAAACTGATAAATTTTCAAAAATTGCTAAAATTGCTAAAATTGTCAAAAATTGATAAAATTGCTGAAATAGCTAAAATTGCTGAAATTTATAAATTTGCTAAAATTGCCAAAATTGCTAAAATTGCAAATTTGCTAAATTCACTAAATTTACTAAAACTAGAAAAAATTCAAAAATTGCTTAAATGGCGTCAAATTGGTAAAAATTGCTGAAATTGCAAAAATTGCTAAAATTGCTGAAAATAACAAATTTGCTGACATTGCAAAAAATGCTAAAATCGCCAAATTTGCTAAATTTGCTAAAATTTCTAAAATTGCCAAATTTGCTGAAATTTCTTAAAAAAATCAAAATGCTAAAATTGTTAAATTTTCTGAAATTGCTAAAATTGCTTTAATTTGCTGAAACTGATAAATTTTCAAAAATTGCTAAATTAGCTGAATTTGATAAATTTTTAAAATTGCCAATATTGCTGAAATTGCAAATTTGCTAAAATTGCTATTACTAATAAATTTTCAAAAATTGCTAAAATGGCGTCAAATTGTTAAAAATTGCTGAAATTGCAAAAAATGCTGAATTGACAAATTTGCTAAATCTGCTGAAATTGCCCAAATTGCTAAAATTGCCTAAAATTTTCTAAAAATGCTGAAATTGCTAGAATTGCTTAAATTTCCTATAATTTCTAAATTGCTTAGTTGTTAAAATTGCTAACAAAACTAAGATTGCTAAAATTGGTAATATTTCAAAAAATCTAAATGTATCTTTAAATAAAATCAATTCTAGAGTTTTTTTTGATTAGGTCCTATAAACATATGAAAGACAATAGTTTATTGGTCCTTTTCAAAAAAAACTCTGGAATTTATCTTTTAAAAAAATCAACAAATTGTCTTTGTCAACCCTGTCTTGCGCGAGCCCAGTTCCCATAAATTATGATAGTGTCCCCCGCATGACCTACATATACGCACACCCAGAACAGATCGTCGGCACATTCCGACACGGGACCGCGCTCCTGTCAGAAAAGCACAAAGGAGAAACGGTTAGGGGGCTGTCAATTTATTCCGTAATTCAAATATAAGAAAATTCCTTAAGGAATCCGATGCCGCATTACGCACAATGAAAAAATTGTGAATGTAGTCAGAAAGTTCAAATTTAAAAAAAATCGCGTTACGTAATGACTGAACACATCTGTCAAAAGAAAAACGTGAGAGAGCCTACCCTAACGGAAAAGCGATTGCCATTTTCCCAGTTCTTGTTTTCCCTTTGGAACGAATGATGGCCGTAACGCCACCTTGCTCTCACGTAACGCAACTCTCGTTTTATTTGGAGAGGTGGTTGGCGAAGGTATAAAAAACCAAAACAAAACCAGGAATGCTTCGGGAGTACCATGACTTTTGAGTTTTTTCGATCAAATTTGAAGTTAAGCAAAATTTGCTTGATTTTGACAAATTCAACAAGATTGTCAGCTATTTCCAACAACTCCGTTGTTGACTCCAAGACTTTACCCCCAAAAGCTAGGCAACCAGAGCCGTGGCGCCACTGCGCCTGTCCCAGATTTTTGCACTAGAATCCTAGCGATTTGTTGCATATCGGCAGGCGAAAAGCAGATACCTGCTGCAGAGAGGAAAATTCTTCGCCACTCGTCGGAGGCTTTTTTCCGCGGAGACAATATTTTCCTCTGTCTTCATCAAAAAAAGGGGCTTGAAGAAGCATTAGAAAGATACCGATGGCTGTTGTTCTTTACACAAAAAATAAAAGTACTTCTAAATCTTGGCGCGGGCAACTTTACAAAATCCACGCGCGAGCTGTAGTTTTTTAGACCAAAAAATCGTCGAAATTTGTCGAAAACAAAAAGCACCTCCTCTTCTACACTTCTCTGCGGATTCGAGTGAAAGTGTGTTGTTCAGAAAGTTAAGAAAAGTGCAATTTTCCACGGAGAAAACAAAAGAGAAAGCAAGCAGTGTTGGAAAAAGGAAAAATCGAACGCCGTAGAGAAAAAAAAACAAGAAAACTAAATCAGCACCAATTTTTAACCAGGAATAAAAATCGTCGTCGCTCTATCTCTTTAAGGATGATATTTACTCTATAAAAGATATAACCCCCGAAAAAAAGAAGCACAGCAAACAAGATCAAATCCGGAAGCGAAGCAGGACGCCAGAAATCGATTTGGCTTGTTGTTCTTTCAACCAGAGTCGTCGTCGTGTCTCTTTATGGCAATAATGGATCTTTGCCACGAGATGATGGAGCATTACAGGTAAGCTTTTAAAGAAATGGTAATAATGAATAGAAACACTGAGTTTCACCCCCGACGAAAAGCACTATAGGACACTTTTCTATACCAAATAACTCACAAAAGGATAAACGGTGGGGTTCCTCAAACCCCCAACTTCTTCTCGTTTGTTTGCTGTACAACGATAATTTGGCTCCCAAAAAACCTTGTCGAAGAAGAAGACGACGACGATGTCCTTTGTGGAACGTGCCCCCAACTTCGGAGGAAAATGTTAAGAACGGGAAAACAGAAGATATTTAAAATTGTAAAAAAAAAACTTTAACATTTAAATAACCAAAATCGAATACAACAAATTTAAATAAAATTTATAAATTCTCGATTTTTTTTCAACATTATAAACAAATAAAATAAATTTATCTGACTGTTTAGTGAGAGCAAAAACCCTGATGGTAAAGTTACATGCAAAAGCATGCAAATCTTCTTTGTGAGAAAAGTCACACCAGGTACATGTTTTCTACGCTAAATAAGCAACCGACGGGAATCAAACGCTGCACCCATAGAGAAAAAAAAACTGGCGCCTCAGTCCACTCGGCTATCTGACCGATGAAAGGTCAAAAGGATAAACGCGTATTAAGCTTGACATTTCGATCAAGTAGGTTTTCTATATTGATGGGCTACATATTTCTGGGTGTAATATTACATAGAACTTCATAAAACCAGACAAATTTATTTTACACGCAGCTTAATTGCAAATTTTTTAATGCGTAAAATTAAAAAAAAAGTGATATTTTAGCATTTAAATTTATTTATTTTGATTCAAATTTACCAACACTGGCAAAATTGTTAGTTTGGAACATGTAATTGTGTTGCGATTATGTAGAAAACTATGTAAATTTACACGTTTTTCGTTTTTTTTCAAAAGCAACATTTAACATTCAGGTATAATATTATCGAATTTCTTACTCTACACAGCTGTAAAGCTAATCTCGAACTCTTGAATTACTGCAATAACCTTGGACAGAAACAGGCGAGGTTACGCCTAATTGAAATGTATTTGAGAATTTTATCAAATTTAGTCGATCTTATCAAAGTAAAAAAAAATGACACCTTAAAAAAATGAAAAAAAATATTTTAGGTTTTATTATAATTTCTGATTTACAGACTCAAGTCAGGCTAAAACTAAGGAAAAAATCAACAAGATTTTAAATTTCACGTATTCTGGTAAAATTACAATGTTTTTCTGTTGAACTGAACCTATTCACAGAAGGAAAAAAATCATATTACATTACAGTTTTCATGCCAGAAAAAATTGTGGAATGTGTTTCCCCTTAAAAAGTGTAAATTTACATACTTTTATGTGTAATTTCACCCGCTTTCGAAACTGCTAAAATTATTCCATTTTTATATTAATTTTATCGTCTTTAGATTTTTTTTGCAGAAAATTCTCTCATTTTCACAAAATAGCGTATTTCAAACATACTCAATTAAAAACAAATAAATTGTGGGTGTCAGATGATGCAAAATTGCTAGTTGAACAATAGAATCAAATATGAAGTGAAATGAAAAATTTGAAAAAAAAAAAAAAAACAAAGGACTGAGCTGAACAAGCCTCCAGCTGTTAGCTCATTACTAAAGATAAATAATAAAGTAATAAAAGGAAAAAAGAAAACTAAAAACAAATCACAAGAGACAAACAACATTTATATATTTGGACGAATAACTCAAAAATTTACAAAATATAGTTTTTATACTTGGGTAGGAAGGACATCAAATTCAAATAATATAAACTTACAACATGGGTGCCGAACGCATTAGTTCTTTTTTTAATTATGAAAATTTAATATTTTGAATGGTTTTTTTTTCTCAACACCATAATATTTTCAACAAAACAAATCCACCTTGCGAAAATCCATTTGAAAATCGACACCTTTAGTATCCAATATTGCACATTTTTAAAATCTTGGTATATTCCAAAAATTGCGGTTTGTATAAAAATAGAATTTTTGAGTTCACTTTTTACCAAAAATTAAAAGAAATTCAAAAGATATATATTTTTAAATGCTTTAATACGTGAACATCTCATAACTAACAAGCTTTAAGTTAGGGAACCTTGAGATAATTTTAAAAGATTGAAAAATATTTAAATAGATTAAAATAGACTTAAATACTAAAATTATAAATCTCTAAGGATCAGTAATCTGTACAACCCGGTATTTTTTGCATAAATAAAAAAACTGAATTAGTACTTAATCAAACGAAACACAAAAAATAAAAAAATTAAAAATTAAAAAAAAGAAATTAAAAATCCTTGAAAACTTTAAAAAATCTGAATAAAAAAAAATTCTTCAAAATTGATCATCATGACATACCCAAACTTTTCGTGTCATTTAAATTTTCTGAAGCATGTACTAAAATACAAAAAAACAACTTTCCAGGAATAATAAAAAACAAAACAAATCAAAATACTTCAGTACTAAGACACTAATATACTAAAATACTAAAATACTAAAATACTAAAATACTAAAAAACTAAAATACTAAAATACTAAAATACTAAAACAATAAAATACTAAAATACTAAAATACTAAAATACTAAAATACTAAAATACTAAAATACTAAAATACTAAAATACTAAAATACTAAAATACTAAAATACTAAAATACTAAAATACTAAAATACTAAAATACTAAAATACTAAAATACTAAAATACTAAAATACTAAAATACTAAAATACTAAAATACTAAAATACTAAAATACTAAAATACTAAAATACTAAAATACTAAAATACTAAAATACTAAAATACTAAAATACTAAAATACTAAAATACTAAAATACTAAAATACTAAAATACTAAAATACTAAAATACTAAAATACTAAAATACTAAAAAATTAAACCAGTTCAAATAAAAAAAAAATCCTCAAATTAAACGTTTTCAGATTACATTAATTTTAAAATACAAAAAAACTGAAATCCGAGGAATTAAAATTCTAAAATAATCGAAAAAATATTGAAAAATCCAACTTAAAATAAAAAAATAAAAATGATTGTATCCACGCTTCCACCCTTTCCGTGCCATTTAATTTCCCTGGAAATCCTTTTAACAAGGTGGTTCGAGGTGGAAAAGCCCAAACCCCAACTCTGCGCCCATCCCCAACGAAGCACATTTTATCTCCATTTGACAGGCTCGTCCTGGCATCATAACCTTGAGCGGGTGGGTGCTGGATTCACGGTCGGGTAGAAGTTGGGCGGGGGCCTGGCTTTGGACATTTGATTGCACGGTGATAAGGCTTGATTAACTCTATTCACACAGACAGACGGGGATCGCACACGTCACGTCAATCACTGTATGGAAATTTGCTCGGTTTGAGAAGGGTGTGTTAGCGATTCTTCTGGGATTTCTTTTTTTCGCCCGAAAGTATGCAGCACGAACAAAAACACGCGAGCGCCATGTTTTATTGATGTGTTTTTTTTGCTCTCTCTCTCTCTCTCTGCAAAGGATTTTCCCAAAAACCACCTCTCCGTGAGAGCTCAACCACCTGTAGCGATGTTTTTGCTAATGATGCCTTTTCCTTTTATCCCATCTCTCTCTCTGTTTCTGCTTTCTCCTCCTTGCTGCCTACCTTCTGGCGTTTCACCAACAAATCGCGCGCGCCTGGATTGCTGTGACACGCAACACACAAAAAAAAACAACCAGAATTGATGGCAATCGAGGATTTTCGGCATGCCAAAGCGGTCGTGGCAGCGAGCAGGCCCGGACTTAGGAGGGGTCGTCCCTCAGATAGTCGTCGTAGCAGCAAAAACCCAAAGAATGGATGCCGTGGTCCTGATTGCCTGTCTGGCCCTCGTCGGAACGCTGTTGATTGTGCTGCTGCTGCTTTGTCGGCTCGTCCAGCCCTATGACATCGCCTGGTTTCTGTCGAGCCGGGAGGACAAGCTGAAGCTGTCCAAGATGAGGCTGTACAATGCCAATGGATATCTGGTAGGTATTATTTATAGCCCCTTAGAAAGGCTCGCTCGAAACGGTGGAACAGAACACACAAATCCGAGTATTGAGAGGATTATTGCTCAGGGCAAAATGAGGGCTTTGCGGAATGTTATCGGATTGTTTTGTGTTGGAGTTGTTGATTAACTGGAAGAATGCTTTGGAATGATTCGGAAATGAATTCCGATCATTCCACAGCAAATGTTTACACGTCGAGCTGTCTATCAGTGGAGGGGAAATTGAAGGTTAGAGTTTGCTACAACTTTTCAAATAATCAGCACTGCGGTGAAAACAGCAGAGTGAGGCTGGCTTGGTATCTTTTTAAAATTTTAAGATGGTATTATAGCTAAGTACGAAGCTCGGAAAAATGTTCAAATTTAATAATGTCTAAACATTTTAGTAATTTCAGCAATTATAGCAATTTTAACAATGTTAGGAAATTTAGCAATTTTATCAATATTTTCAGTTCTAGCATATTAAATAATTCTAGAATTTTGAAATTTTCGAATTTTACCATTTTGTCAAATTTAGCAATTTTGAAAACATTGACAATTTCAGAATTTTTTGCAATTTTATCAATTTTGACAATTTTAGCCATTTAATAAATTTCAGCAATTTAAGCAATTTTAGCAATTTTAGCTATTTCTGCAATTTTAGCAATTTAAGCAATTTAGCAATTTCAGCAATTTTGAAATTTTGCAATTTTAAAATTTTAACAATTTTAGCTTTTTTTTGCAATCTTAGCAATTTTCGCAATTGTAATTATTTTAACATTTTTTGCAATTTTGGCATTTTTAGCAATTTTAGCCATTTTGGCAGTTTTAGCAATTTTAGCAATTTAAGCAATTTTAGCAATTTTAGCAATTTCAGCAATTTCAGCAATTTTAACAATTTAAGCAATTTTAGAAATTTCAGAAAATTTTAGAAATTTTAGCAATTTTAGCAATTTTTGAGCAATTTTGGCAATTCAAGCAATTCTAGCAGTTCTAGCAATTTTAGCAATTTTGGCTATTTTGGCAATTTAAGCAATTTCAGCAAGTTTAGCAATTTTAGAAACTTAAGCAATTTTAGCAAATTTAGCAATTTTTGCATTTTTCGCAATTTTAAAAAAAATTCCATTTTTTGTAAATTTAGCAAATTTTGCAATTTTAGCAATTTAAACATTTTTAGCAATTTCTGCGAATTTAGCAATTTCACCAATAAAATCAATTTTAGCATTTTTTTAAATTTAGCATTTTTTGCAATTTTAGAAATTTTAGCAATTTTAGTAATTTAAACATTATTAGCAATTTTAGTAATTTAAACATTATTAGCAATTTTAGTAATTTCAGCAATTTTAGCAATTTTAGCAATTTTTGCATTTTTCGCAATTTTAACAATTTTTCCATTTTTTGTAATTTTAGCAAATTTTGCAATTTTAGCAATTTAAACATATTTTGCATTTTTTGTAATTTTAGCAATTTTAGGAATTTATGCATTTTTGTAATATTAACAATTTTAGAAATTTTGCCAGTTCTAGCATAGTTAACAATTTTAGCAAGAATTTTACATTTTTTTCAATTTCAGCAATTTTAAAAACTTTGACAATTTTATCAATTTTGACAATTTTAGCAACTTTACAAATTTTAGCAATTTTAGCAATTTTAGCCATTTCAGAAATTTTAGCAATTTTAGCATTTTAGCAATTTCAGCAATTTTAGCAATTTACGCAATTTCAGCAAGTTAAGCAATTTTATCAATTTCAGCAATTTTAGCAATTTTAGCAATTTTAGCAATTTTAGCAATTTTAGCAATTTTAACAATTTTAGCAATTATTTTTGCAATTTTAGCAATTTTAAAAATTATAACATTTTTTGAAATTTTAGCAATTTTAGCAATTTAGCAATTTCAAAAATTTTAACAAGTTTAGAAATTTTATTAATTCAAGCAATTTAAGCAATTCATGAAATTTTAGTTATTTCAGAAATTTATACAATTTAGCAATTTTAGCAATCATAGAAATTTTAGCAATTTTAACAATTTAAGCTATTTAAGTTTTAGCAATTTTAGAAAATTTAGAATTTTTTGCAATTGTAGAAATTTCAAAAATTTTAGCAATTTCAGGAATTTAAACAATTTATTTTTTTTTAGAATTTTAGAATTTTAGAATTTTAGAATTTTAGAATTTTAGAATTTTAGAATTTTAGAATTTTAGAATTTTAGAATTTTAGAATTTTAGAATTTTAGAATTTTAGAATTTTAGAATTTTAGAATTTTAGAATTTTAGAATTTTAGAATTTTAGAATTTTAGAATTTTAGAATTTTAGAATTTTAGAATTTTAGAATTTAGAATTTTAGAATTTTAGAATTTTAGAATTTTAGAATTTTAGAATTTTAGAATTTTAGAATTTTAGAATTTTAGAATTTTAGAATTTTAGAATTTTAGAATTTTAGAATTTTAGAATTTTAGAATTTTAGAATTTTTTAATTTTTGAATTTTTGAATTTTTGAATTTTAGAATTTTAGAATTTTTGAATTTTAGAATTTTAGAATTTTAGAATTTTAGAATTTTAGAATTTTAGAATTTTAGAATTTTAGAATTTTAGAATTTTAGAATTTTAGAATTTTAGAATTTTAGAATTTTTTAATGAAAAATTTTGCTAATTTTTTGCATTGATTGATTTTTCAAATAATAATTGTATAGAGTTTTGCGTTCGCTCCGAGCTCCGTACAAGCTTTATAAACAAACAGCTGTCACTTACTTAACTCCCAGTTAAAGCAACAGCATTTAAGTTAGCCCAACATTGACCAGCTCTTAATTAATGTCGGATCTACAATGAATAAAATATATAAAAAAAATGTCAATGATTTTACTCCCAGATGCACTCCGGCTCGGAGATCCTGCTCGGCTCCACCGGCAGCTTCCAGCGCTTCGACTCCGTCGACCGTGACTACAAACCCCCGTACGGTCACCATGCCCATCAGCAGGGTACCAACCTAACGGTACCTCCGTGGCGCACCTCCTCCACCGAAGAGTCCGAGATCCCGCCCCAACCACTACGACCCGCTCCATCCCCGAGGGAACCCAAGCTGACCCGCGAGAAGGCCATCCAGAAGCAGACGTGAGTACTGATCATCCAGCTGAACAATGCGATACTGACGGGGTTCTTTTGCTTCCAGCTCCGAACCCAAACCCTCCGCCGGGTCCATCATCATATCGCCGATTCCGCGGCCCGTGCCGCGCAAGCAACACTCGGCCCCGATCTCCTTTCCACTGCCGGTGCTCAACTCACCCCGCGACGCCAAGCGCTTCCACCAAGAGCCTCACATCTGCACGAATCCGTTCCTGAACGAGCCACCGCTCAAGGAAGAGGTCGATCCGGCTCCTCCTCAACCACCGGAAGTAGAAGTTCCCGTGGTTCCGGAACCACCGGTTCCCGCTCCGGAACCGTTTCTGCAGCGGTTGATCCGCTCCGCGAACAACCCGTTCGCGTCGGATCCCCGCAAGCCGGACGACGAGTGCATCTTCAGCTTTGAGCCGGCGACCGTGCAGTCCGTGTTCGCCGAGGAAGATCCGAGCAAGCGGGCCGAGCGGCGGCTCTCCAAGATGGAGAACCTCCGGAAGATGTCCCGGCTAATCGAGAGCAACCAGATGCTGCTGAACATCTACCAGCAGTTCAACGGGACCGTTGATCGGAGTAGTGAAAGTGACCAGAGGTCACCTCCGGTGAAGCCGACCTCCTCATCCTCGTCAACGTCCCCTATCGTATCTCCGAAGCTGATAGACATAACCTCAACTCCGACTCCAACGCCCTCAATCAGTCGGACGGACAACAGCAAGTACCAGGACTCTCCGCGCACGGAAGCCGGCGACAACATCAACCTGCCAACGGTGTCCAAGGGTATCAAGCACATCCTCCGGAACCGATCCTTCTCGGAGACGGAGTTCTCCGAGCGGAAGCTGTTCAAGGGATTCGCTCTAGCCACGGACGGTGACCAAACACCCCGAATACCTCTGATGAAGAACTCCTCGTACAAGGACCTCACGCGGTACTATAACAGTAGTGGTGGTTCTGGTATGGTCACCCCTTCGGCAGTGACCTCCGGGTACTCCAGCGGATCCTCGACGGTCCTGCAGAAGACCGTTTCCGAGTCGTTCCTGGAGCAGTACACGCTCGGTCGGGAGCACGATCCCGGCGGTTCCATGGCCAGCGGTAGCAGCAGCGGAAGCGTCGCTGCCGCGTTCAACGGATCGGGCGGTTCCGTCGGCGGACTACGCTCGGTAATCCCGTCGACCTCCACCGAATCCGTTGCTTCGCAATCGTCGGTGATCTTCAGCGACCTGGAGCCGGCCCAGCCCATCACCGGATACCTGTGCGTCGGCCTCCAGTATGACAAGTAAGGCTTGTGACCTGTTTCGGGGAGTTCCGCGCCAATTAACGCTTGACCTCTTTGCAGGAGCAGCACCACGATCGAGGGTGTCGAGCTGCTGGTGACGATCCAGGAGGCGAAGCAGCTGGTGTGTCCACCCGGCATCGAAATGGACACCTTCGTGAAGGTGTTTATCGTACCTGACGAAAGCAAGGTGTTGCAGACCAAGGTAGGGGATCATCGCTTGAAAGATGGTTCAATTGGGATGACCTCACGATCTTTGCAGGTCTTCAAGAACTCTTGCTACCCGAGCTACCAGGAAACGTTCAGCTTCTGGATCACCCACAAGAGCGTGCGGCGATCGCTGTGGTTCCACGTGTACCACACCAGCTCAAGCGAGCAGACGCTGATCGGTAAGTGGCCCAAGTGATCATCAAGTGATCAAGCTGATCAAATCAACTTCCAGGCGAGTGCGAGATGCAGCTGAACGAGAACATCAGCCGGCCGATGACGACCTGGCTGAAGCTGATGGACTCCAGCCACAAGAAGAGCCCGCTCGGCGAGCTAATGTTCTCGCTGAGCTACCTACCGACGGCGGAGCGGCTCACGGTGGTGATCGTGAAGGCCCGTAACCTTAACCTGAAGAGTAGTAGGGCGGCGACGGGAAGTGGTGGTCGATCGAAGCAGCTGCAGCAGCAGGTCGCGATCGACGACGAAGCGGCTGTGGTGGAGGAGGAAGAAGACGGCGGAGAGGTGGACTCCAGCGAGGGGATCTTCGTGAAGGTAGGTTTGGGATATGTTTGGGGTGTGATCACCCTCACTTGAGACATCTCTTTCTAAGGTGTACCTGCTGAAAAACGACAAGAAGGTGTCCAAGAAGAAGACGTGCGTGAAGCGCGGGGAGCGATCGCCGATCTACAACGAAGCGATCATCTTCAGCGTTCCGCCGTACATGCTGAACACCATCCAGATCCGGTGTTCCGTCGTCCAGATGACCAACCGGACGGAGAGCAACGTCATAAACAACAACAACATCAGTGGAGGAGACCTGATCCAGTTCGGGTACAGCTCGTACGACAGCAGTGGAAACAACCTCAGCCGGAAGCAGAGTACCAAGCTGGTATCGATCGGACACGTGATCGTTGGGAGTGGAACCACCGGGAAGGGACTGCGGCATTGGCATCAGATGTTGACGACCCTGCGGAAGCCGGTCACGATGTGGCACGTGCTGAAGATCACCTCGGAGCGGAAGCGGAAGCGACTTGGAGAGTTGGAGCAGGCCAGCGGTTGAGGTTATCAGGTTTGAGGTTAGGAAAGAGACAAAGAAAAAAAAGGGTAACAGTTATGATAATAATGATAATACAGTAACATAAGTTAGCGCAGGAGAGTAAGATATCTATAGCATCAGTTGATATATTTGTCGGAAAGAAAAAAAAGTATTATTATATAACCGAAACGTTAGATAAACTAAACAAAACAAAAAATTTCGTATATACCAAGCATTTTTCATTGTCGCCAAAAAGTATATTGTATACATTTAACAAAAAACAAAAACAAACCACTAACTATACGATTTCCACGCAACAATTGGGAGGAGAAAGAAGGGAAGCATTAGCTAATTGAATCTAACAAAAACAAGCAAATGAATCACACAAAGAAACAAAACAAAAACAAACAAGCAGCATATTCTAACTCTATCTAATACACAGTCACACCAGGTCGTTATGAACCCCTCTCGTCTGTCGAAGAAAGCATGAGGAATTATTCACTAATCAGAGTTGTACCATTCTCACTCACTCACTTACTTACTCACTCACTCAGAAAAAAAATCAAGCAAAAAACGGAGGGGAATAAATCAATTTGAATCACAACTATACAAGAGATTTCCTAAGGATTTGATATAATAAAGGTACTATGGATATTCTTTTTTTTCTGATGACTTGTCGTTTTATTACACCTTTACACTTCACCGAGTAAACATCTCGAAAGAAAAAAAATCTCTCAACTTACTGAGGAAAGGCTTTAAAATCACTCGAAAAATGAAGTTCTAAGGGAGCGTTGTTACGTAACGCTCCTCCTCTCCCCCCACCCAGTGAACAAAATGTCCATACAATTTTTTAAAATTTTGTATGGAGCGTAACACAACTTTCGAACCCTTCCTCTCCCCCCCCCCCCCCTCCCAATTACGTTACGTAATAAAAGAAAGCTCCCTAAATTCTGACTCTGTCACTCCTATGGAAGCTTCCTTTGTTTATGTTTTGTTTTCTTCCTTTCACCTTGGCCGTTTTCAAGCAAGGTTACGGCCTTTTGAAAAATTACCCTAGCATTGCTCGTTTGTTATTGTTTTGGTTTTCGTAGCACGGAATGATGCACTCACACAAATGCAAACCAAGAATGGCGCGTACCTATGACAGCCTTACCTTGGCGTCGTCATTCGTATCGCAGTAGTCGATGAAGGAGGAACAACTCGCGATGAACAATTTTCTACAGTGAAAACTTCCGGAAAAAACGGTCTTCCAATCAGAAAAAAGCAGTGAATTTTGTTCCCCAGCACGGGAACGTAGCGTCGGTTGGTGAAACATTTGTGGATGCCGGTGCTTTTGGAGCAACAATTGTCAAAAATATTGAAGCACGCTGACTGTGACTGATTGTTTTTGTTTCGGTCAAAATATGGCGGAGCGCTGAGTCGAGTGGGTCGTCGCCAACGTTGATGTTTTTTTTCGTTCGAAGGAGCGTATTTTTCTTGGTAGCAATGAGTCATTTGTTCAACGTAAGTAATTTTTAGAATTATTTATGATGTGAATTTGTTTTTAAATCAAATTTTACAGATTACGGTCAACCAATACGGACGCGGGAGTCATGGAGGAAGCGATCCCAAGGAGCCCGCCCTTTCTTGAACCACCTGCACTTCCGGAATTCCAAGGTCCCAATTCTATTTCACACCACCACCCTTAAACAGGACTTCGCGGTGATTTGTTTGCAAGTGTGCCTCTCTCCAATCGCTACCACGGAATGTTCAGGCCAACGGAGGAGCTCTCACAATCGAGGGCAACAAGTTTTATTATGGTGAAGAGCGAGATCGTAGCCTGATATCGAAATCGTAGCAATAGCAATAGAAATTGCAGAGAAAATTTTCTTTTTAAATAATTTATTTATGTCTGACAATATCCGATCTTCACCATATATCATTCTTTTGAGCTTAAAAGAACAAATCAAAGTGATACAAAACTGCTTTTAAAAATATGGTGAATCTGAATAGCTCATCTTTTGACAAAGAACGGATGATGTGTCAATCCAGAAAAAAAACCCGAAAGTGTTGCGCGTTACGTTACGATTCTTACTAGCTATTCAAAGTTCACGTCCGTGTTAGGGAAGTGGTCTGCAACGCATGGAACTGTTGCATGGAAGTTTCAACACAAAAAAAAACAAAAAGCGAATGATGTAGGGCTAGGAAACCTAACTTGGTCTGTCCAGGGATGTCATTCTTTCGTTGGACAGCAGCAGTAGGCCGAAAAGCAGAACCACGAGATCCAATATGTAGTTTTTGCAATGCATGTTTGAGATTAGTCCGATTAGGGTCCCATAAGTCGCTATTGAACTGTTTGAAGTTCGATAACTAGGTCAAAAGCGTTTTATAAAAATATGTTTTTGCATATATTTGTCCTAAAGCCTTATGTAAATTTCAGGGTGGCCACTCAAATCGGGAAAGGCGGGAAAAAGTCGGGAATTCGCCAAAAGCCGCCAAAATTCAGGAAAATGTCAGGAATTTCAGATTTTTTTTTTTCAAAACGTCGGGAAAAGTCGGGTATTCCAAGCATACTTGTTTAAAAATTATGTTCTAACTCTTGCATAATTTTGTAATATTTTGTACATTTTTCAAATCCTCTTAATTCTTCTTTAGTAACATATTTTAAATTTGAGGTCCCTTTGAATAAATCAATCTATTTGAGGGTTAATGAAAGTTAATGAAGAGCTAATTCAAAAATAGAGCTAAATTTTAACGATTACGTCCACTATAAAGTTATTATTCTGTTTTATTTTGGTTTAATTTGTTTTAATGATTGAATATTTAAAAAAAAATGAGTTTGGCAATGGTTTTTTGGAGTATTTTTTTAATGTTTAACTTTATTCTTATGTTCATACTATATTCAGTCTTTTCACAAATATTTTTTGTTTCAAAATGTTTCCTTTGAACTTTTTTGTGAGTATAGATTACTATAAATAAAGCATGATTTTCAGTTAATGGAAAACTTAAATATTGAATAAATCCAATCGTTGTTCGTTCTGAATGAAAAAGCTGAATTTTTTTTCGAAAACATCTGAAAATGCACAAAATTTTGTACAAAATAGTTGGTAAAACATGGAATCTTATCAAACTTAATTTTTCATTCGAAATAATAATAATAATAAAACAGTCAAAACTGACAACTAGATAAATCAAAGTTGAATGAAAAATTATTTATCCAAATTTACAAAATTAAAAAGGTAACTTGATGAAGACATTTTTAAACTAATTCCTAAATAGTTTTTCTAAATTATTTAAAAGAACAATAACAGTTATCATGCATAAAGCGTTCTTTTTAAAATTAAATTGAATATAGACTACCATTTTAAATTCAGTTATCTTTAACTTTTTGCTATTTACAGTTGAAATAAACATTGAAAAGTATTGTTAGGCTTTCGATTATTTTTCAAGGGCTAATTGTTTATGTTTCTACTCTGAATCAAAATAAAGACAAAATAAAGAGTGTTTCCATTTTTTAATTACTTTTTTAAGATGTTGAGATAAGTTTCTGTTTTTTTAAAGAAAGTTAAGAAAATTGTCAATAGTTTTATTTTATAAATGAGTTTTGTGTTAGAAATTATACTTTAGATAAAAACACTGAAATAAAAAAAAGTTCCTAAATTCCAGGAAATTTTGCCTCCTTTCGTTATTAACATTCCAACGCCCAAGGCTCCAAAAAAGTTGGAACGGTAGCTTCAACTCAATGGATCTCGGGCATAACTTAACCAATCAAGATGATTCTTCTTTCCAGTGATTTGTTAGGATGTTTAGATGATTCTAGAACTTTGCAGAACTTAATTTGATCAAATCTGTAATTTTTGCGATTAAAAACATCGTTCCAACTTTTTTTTTCGCGTACAAAAAAAAATTCGCCAAAAATTCCGCGGAGGCAGTCGTTCTGAAAAAGGTGGAACGATGTTTTCGGTCGCAGAAATTACAGATTTGATCAAATTAAGTTCTGCAAAGTTCTAGGATCATCTAGACATTCTTACAAATTACTGGAAACAAGAATCGTCCCGATTGGTTGAGTTATGCCCGAGAACCAGCGAGTTGAAGTTACTGTTCCAACTTTTTTGGGAGGCTTGGGCGTCCGTGTAAGTTGAACATGCGTTGGGCGTTCCAGTGTTAAGTAATCCAAAAAACCCGATTACGATTACTAAATAAGGAAAAAAGGAAAATTCCTAGAATTTAGGAATTTGGTACTTTTTTTTATTTCAGTGTATGCATTTCTGGAAAAGTTTGGATTTTCAAAATGGGATTTGAGTGGTCACCCTGAAATTTTTATGTACAGCTGTTAATAACACATTTAACAACCATTTCTGATCTTTTCTTTCATATTTAATGCAAAAAAATAAATTGACAAGACAACATTTTTTCGATGGATCAACTATGGTCCCCTTGGAACGTGCTGTCAAGTACACAGCAAAAAAGCTGAATTTTTTAATGTGTTTAAGTGTCATTGTACTCAGAAAAATAAGCTTTATCATTGTGAACAATAATATCCGGAGTTTTTTTTTAAGAGACCCAATAAACCAAATTTTAAGTTTTTGCTTTTTGGGTGTTTATTAATACTCCTGACTCAAGGCGGTTTCAAAAACACCCAAAAACTTAAAATTTGGTTTATTGAACCTTTTCAAAAAAAAAACTCCAGATATCACGAATTTAAGCTTAATTTTAGGACCCAATTCATACCCAATATTATCATGTTATATATCGTTGTTTATATAACATTTGATAGTTAATCCAAAAACCTTTCCACCGAGTCCGAATTACCAATATTGATGATCTGGCCTGTCTTCAGTTATGACCACTTAGTGATATTATGTACTCTTTTGAAGCCGGATCTCAATCATCTGTATGAAAACTATGATCGGATCACTCGTCCGACCTATCGTTGGATAGGTAAACAAGAGACTTTCCAAACGAGTCTATTTGGAATGCATTTTAGATTTGGAAAAATGGTTTTTTGTTTTGTTTTGAATAATTTTATGTTTAGTGTGAAAAAGTGAAATAAAAATGATTTTTTCCAGAGTTTGTTTTCTTTTTTACCTGAATTTTTGGAACGGTCTCACCTTCAGGTAGTTGAAATCGTAGTTTTGTTAACTTACCTTTATACTTTTGATCGTAAATGCCTGTACTGCCCCTGATCGCATAAATGTCCCATATGCATTTTCATCGATTTCGAGTTATTGATGAAGTTTGGTTCAAAATTGTGTGCTCTTTCGAAAGAGCCTATAACATCCAGTACTTTGTTCTAGAAATCAGGAGGAAATCCAGTTTTTTCGCGAAAACTTAACACGTAGCCTTATGTATGGGACAAACTTCAAATGCGTTTTTCTCAGCTTGCTGTTTTTGCATATGGGACATTCATGCGAACATGGGCAGTGTAAAATCGAAAAAGAAAATAGAAAATATAAAATAATTTATTCAGGTATATAAGATAATGAAAAACTGACTTCAAACGAGATATTTTGTCTTTTCTTTTGAGTTAAATTATATTCTTTAGAATTTTTATCCTTACAATGAACTAAATTAAGCCTAGCTGGGATGCGAAATCACTGCTTTGATACAAAATGGTTACGCAAAAAAGCGAAAGACAATCCTAATTAAATCAAGTTTTCCTCCAGGCAAAGTAGGCGCAACAACTGTGTCATTAATCACAGTTCGCTCTCCTTCCTCTCTCTCACTAAAGATAAAATTTTACCACTCCTACTTCTCTCACTGCACTCACAGCATACTACGATCAACCAATCCGGTGCGCTGACAGCATTCTCGTCGTCTTTTTTTCTCTCTTCTCCAAATCTCAAATCAAAAAAGAAGCCGTTGGAAGCTGCGGGATAATCTCGACTTGTTCCACAAATTTGTATCAATTTGTAACATCTCGTCTTACAGAGCGGTTGGTCTTCTCCCGCGAACTAATCAGTGGTGTCGGTTTGAACTTTACATAAAAATGACAGATCAGGAAATCAAGCACCTGCGGACGCCCAAATGTGCCCGTTGCCGCAATCACGGCGTAATTTCCTGCCTCCGAGGGCACAAAAAGTTGTGCAGGTGGCGCGAGTGTTGCTGCCAGAGCTGTTTGCTCGTGGTGCAACGTCAACGGATTATGGCGGCACAGGTGGCGCTGCGAAGACAGCAGCAACAGCAAGCTGGCAGCACTGCTGGTGGTGCCGGAAGTGGTCAAGGAAGCAATGATGGTGGGGCTGCTAGTGTTAGTGGAAAAGTGTTGAACATGGAAGAGCTGATCATTCAGAAGCAGATTTACAGCCAGCAGTTGAAGGGGGTGCAGAAATCGAAGCAGGCTAGCAGGAATATGCTTTATGGTGAGGTTCTTTTTGTTTTTTTTTTTTTTTGGGTTATCAAACCGACAACCTCTAGATTATGAGTCCAGAGCGCGGTCCGATTGATCCACATGGGTGGGGGTATATTTAAAAAAAAAACTTGACCGTATCTAAGCAAAAATACTTTCTGAGAGATCAGGAAATTCTCTAAAATTTAACATTGTTGATCCCACTTTAGTTTGCTAAGACTGAGATATTAAAAAAGTATTAAATATTTAAACCAATTTCAAAAATGCTTGAGATTATTCATCTACACGTCCTTCAAATGCCCTAAACTTAAATGAAATTTTGTTTTAATTTAGAGAAAAATGAAAATTTGTGTCGGAGTCCTTTTGAAAACTAACCTGTGATTTGATAATTTTCAATCAACGATTTGCTAGAATTTATTTTTTTACTTATTTTAATCCCCGTAATATATAAATTTCGACACTTTTTAAGTGTTTCGAATGGGAGTTTGAAAATTAGGTTAGTTTTTTTTGTTAGTGACACAAGAAAATCTTAAATTTTATTGAACCTTTATATTTGAATGGCACATTCTTAATTTTTTTTTAGAAATGTACTTTCATGGGAAACATTTTACGAAAACGAAAATTGATTTTTTTTTCCAAACACGGTGCAGTTTTAATATTTATCAAAAGACATATTTTTTTTTTAATTTTGGCCATTGCTAATTTTAATTTTAAATTGTTGTACCTCTCCTCTTCCCCTCTTCTTCTTCGACATTTTACCGAAAAATAAATATTGCCAAAAATTTACATTTGCATTCAGGATACATTAAATATCGTTTATTTCTGTATTTTTTTTTTATCAAAAAGAGGTTTTTTAGACTTTTAGTATATTTATAAATTTAGCATAATTTTTAGACTTTCAGTATACAGTCAAACCTCTTTTTACGCGACCTCCTTTTACGCGAAATTTTTTTACGCGGTTTTATTTACGCGAAGAATTCAAAATAACGCGAACTCAATTTACGCGAAAAATTCAAAATAACGCGGTCCGATTCTAAACTGTCGGAAGTCTTAACCATTATGGTCATATCTTCCTGTTCAACGGGGACCACAATCAGGGTTTTTACCATCAGTAGCTTCGGTATACTCTACATCATATTGGGATGTTCTGGACAACTAAGAACATCCGGAAGTCACGAATAGAATATCTATCTGTTCAACGGGTGTTTGTACCGGTGTATCCACCATCGATATAGCTTCAGGTAGCTTCAGTGAGCCACGATGGACTCTCTGCGATCTGTTAGAATGTACGAGGTTATCCAGGAACTTCCGGAAGTCATGGCCTGGATATCTACCTAATCAACGGGGGTCTGTATGGCTATATTAACCATCGGTATAGCTTCAGGTAGCTTCAGCGGACCACGATGGACTCTCTGCGATCTGTTAGAATGTACGAGGTCATTCAGGAACTCCCGGAAGTCATGACCTGGATATCTACCTGATCAACGGGAGTCTATATGGCTATATTAACCATCGGTATAGCTTCAGGTAGCTTCAGTGGACCACGATGGACTCTCTGCGATCTGTTAGAATGTACGAGGTCATCCAGGAACTCCCGGAAGTCATGGCCTGGATATCTACCTGATCAACGGGAGTCTATATGGCTATATTAACCATCGGTATAGCTTCAGGTAGCTTCAGCGGACCACGATGGACTCTCTGCGATCTGTTAGAATGTACGAGGTCATCCAGGAACTCCCAGATGTCATGGCCTGGATATCTACCTGATCAACGGGGGTCTGTATGGCTATATTAACCATCGGTATAGCTTCAAAAGCTTCAGCGGACCACGATGGACTCTCTGCGATCTGTTAGAATGTACGAGGTCATCCAGAAACTCCCAGATGTCATGGCCTGGATATCTACCTGATCAACGGGGGTCTGTATGGCTATATTAACCATCGGTATAGCTTCAGGTAGCTTCAGCGGACCACGATGGACACTCTGCGGCATGTTGGATTGTTTTGGGTCATCCAGGAACTCCCGGATGTCATGGCCTGGATATCTACCGGATCAACGGGGGTCTATATGGGTGAATTAACCATCGGTATAGCTTCAGGTACCTTAAGTGGCCCACGATGGACAATTTGTGACATGTTAGATTGTGTAGAGACATCCAGGAACTCGTCCTCAAATACGAATGCTAGTTCTAATGGGACATTTATGCGTTGATCAGGTAGATATCCAGGCCATGACTTCCGAGAGTTCCTGGATGACCCAAAACAATCCAACAAGCCACAGAGTGGCCACCGTGGTCGACTGAAGCTACCTGAAGCTATACCGCTGGTTAAACAGATCGCAGAGAGTCCATCGTGGCTCACTGAAGCTACCTGAAGCTATACCGATGGTTAATTCACCCATATAGACCCCCGTTGATCCGGTAGATATCGAGGCCATGACATCCGGGAGTTCCTGGATGACCCAAAACAATCCAACATGCCGCAGAGTGTCCATCGTGGTCCGCTGAAGCTATCTGAAGCTAAACCGATGGTTAATTCACCCATATAGACCCCCGTTGATCCAGCAGATATCCAGGCCATAACTTCCGGGAGTTCTTGGATGACCCAAAACAATCCAACATGCCACAGGATGTCCATCGTGGTCCACTGAAGCTATCTGAAACTATACCGATAGTTTATTCACCCATATAGACCCCCGTTGATCCGGTAGATATCCAGGCCATGACATCCGGGAGTTCCTGGATGACCCAAAACAATCCAACATGCCGCAGAGTGTTCATCGTGGTCCGCTGAAGCTACCTGAAGCTATACCGATGGTTAATATAGCCATACAGACCCCCGTTGATCAGGTAGATATCCAGGCCATGACTTCCGGGAGTTCCTGGATGACCTCGTACATTCTAACAGATCGCAGAGAGTCCATCGTGGCTCACTGAAGCTACCTGAAGCTATATCGATGGTGGATACACCGGTACAAACACCCGTTGAACAGATAGATATCCTGGCCATGACTTCCGGGAGTTCCTGGATGACCCAAAACAATTGAACATGCCACAGGATGTCCATCGTGGTCCACTGAAGCTATCTGAAGCTATATCGATGGTTAATTCACCCATATAGACCCCCGTTGATCCGGTAGATATCCAGGCCATGACATCCGGGAGTTCCTGGATGACCCAAAACAATTGAACATGTCACAGGATGTCCATCGTGGTCCACTGAAGCTATCTGAAGCTATATCGATGGTTAATTCACCCATATAGACCCCCGTTGATCCGGTAGATATCCAGGCCATGACATCCGGGAGTTCCTGGATGACCCAAAACAATCCAACATGCCGCAGAGTGTCCATCGTGGTCCACTGAAGCTATCTGAAGCTATATCGATGGTTAATTCACCCATATAGACCCACGTTGATCCGGTAGATATCCTGGCCATGACATCCGAGAGTTCCTGGATGACCCAAAACAATCCAACATGCCACAGAATGTCCATCGTGGTCCACTGAAGCTATCTGAAGCTATACCGATGGTTAATATGGGCATACAGATCCCCGTTGATCAGGTATATATCCAGGCCATAACTTCCGGGAGTTCTTGGATGACCTAGTACATTCTAACAGATCACAAGGTAACCATCGTAGGTCACGGAAGCTACCTGCAATTATTACGATGGTGGATACACTGGTACAGACCCTTGTTGAACAGGTAGATAATCAGTTCATTACTTCCGGAAGTTCTTGGATAACCCAGAACATCCCAACCTGCTGTAGAATATACAGCGCAGGTCACTGTAGCTATTTGAATGACCCGGAATTACATTATTATTATTAAAAAAATATAATACTTTATAAAACTAAAAAATACTGAAAACTCTTTTTGCGCGAGCAACTCAAAATAGCGCGAACTTTTTTTACGCGAAAAATTCAAAATAACGCGAACTTTTTTTACGCGATTTTTTTTTACGCGAGAACCAAAATTCGCGTAAAAAGAGGTTTGACTGTATTTTGAATTTTGGAACTAAACGTTAAAAATAGACGCAACACTTGAAGAAAAACATTTTTTTTAAATATTAATATTTCTAAAATTGACTTAAACCAGTAAAATTGTGTGGAATTTTCAAGTTTCCTCTTATATTTTTAATTTTTTTTTCGGTAATATGGTAAGTTTCAAAGCAGAAAAACAAAAAAAATAAAACAAAATACAGTATTTTTTTAAAGTACTCAAATTTTAATAATTTGCAATATGAGTATCGAACGACTCGAAATTTTGCATGCATTTTCACTGTTTTAGAGTAAAATACCGTAATTTCTCGAAAATACTAAAATTTTTATTATTCGCAATATGGGTGTCAAACGATTCGAAATTTTGCATTTTTTTTAACTGTTTTAGTGTTTTTTGAATGAAATAGTCAATTTTTCATAAAATACCGTATTTTCTCGAAAATACTAAAATTTTTATAATTCGCAATATGGGTATCAAACGATTCGAAATTTTGCATGCATTTTCACTGTTTTAAAGTTTTTTGAATGAAATACTCAAATTTTCACAAAATACCGTATTTTTTAAAAGTACTCAAATTTTCATGATTTGCAATATGGGTATCAAACGAAGAAATTTCGAAACGTTCAATACCCATATTGCGAATTATCAAAAATTGAGTATTTTCGAGAAAATACGGTATTTTGTGAAAATTTGAGTATTTCTTTTAAAAAACTCTAAAACAGTAAAAATGCATGCAAAATTTCGAATCGTTTGATACCCATATTGCAAATTATAAAAAAATTAGTACTTTCAAAAAAATACTGTATTTTGTGATTTTGTTTGTATTTCTATTTTGAAACTTATACAAAAAAAAATATTAAAAATATAAGAGGAAACTTGAATCGTCCGTTATCGTCGATAAAATTATCGCCGATAGAATTATCGAAATAACGGTAACGATCCTGACGATAACGATAACCATTATCGTTATCGTTAGACGATAATTCTATCGAGTAACAACCTTGACATTAACCACCTTATGTTGAATTAAGTAATGTTTCATATTGTTACAGTCATGCTACTATTTAAATTTTCAAAATATTTAAAAAATAAAGTTTTTCTTCAAGTGTAGTTCCTATTAAAACAAATCTTATTTTTTTGTTGTTTATTGTTTTTAAAACGGCCTTGATTCAAAAACTCCCAAAAAGCAAAAAAATCCAAACTTTGTTTATTAGACCTTTTTTAAAACAAACTCCAGAAATGATCTAAATATAACTTCATACACTCATACAGCAATTCCATTTGAAAAGAGCCTAAACAGAAAAAAAAATTCTCCGATCGGGCTCAAAAATTTTCTGGGGGTTCCTTGGCCAAATAATTAGACCCGTATTTTTTTTGTTTGGCCATTAGGGTGACCTACGCCGTGTTAGGGTGAAAAATTTCGTAATTGAAAGACGCAACTTTTGGTACCATAACATCTACAGGTCATCGCTGAAATTTAAAAGTTATCGCAGTTTTAGTGGAAAAAGTTGATTTTTTGCCGATTTCGTCATTTTTCCGTTTTGCGCGTGGCGCGTCGAAAAACTCAGTTTTTATTTTCAAAAAATCACATCTTCGAAACGTACGGTTCGACATCGCCAGTTTTTTTTATATGTTATGTGAAATTTTCCGAGGAATCCGATAAAAATATTTTCAGACATAGGCTCTTTGGTCCTGACACGGTCAAAACGCCATTTTAAGTTTTCATGTGAATTTTTCAAATAGTAAGCAAGATTTTTTAAACTTCTTACGATTTTTCCCAAATAGCCAAACACATCACCTTTCTTTTGCGTCTAAGACAGCTAAAATCGGATGAAATGGCGCGGAGATATGATTTTTCGAAAAAAGAGGTTTTTGCAAAAAATGACGAAAATGGCCATTTTTCAGACCACCCTAACACGGCGTAGGTCACCCTAATGGCCAAACAAAAAAATACGAGTCTAATTATTTTGGCCAAGGAACCCCAGAAATTTTTTGAGCCCGATCGGAGAACTTTTATTTCGGTTTAGGCTCTTTTCAAATGGAATTGCTGCATAACTATGGATAGGGTGGTCAGATCCAATCAAAACTTTAAATTGATTGCTCAAGCAATAAAAAACATTTGTTTTTTTTTTATTGTGTCATTCAACTTATTTATAAATTATTTAAAAAAAACTACATTAAGGCCAGTAAACTGTTTTTTTTTTTATTTCACACAACAAAATCTAGGCTGATTTTAAGGTGTAAATTTACCTCTTAATGATGTAATTTTACATACATTTAAGTGTTTCAGCTTTTGCCCAGTATTTGAGGTAAAACTACAAGTTCTTCCGTCGAAAAAAATGTCTAAAAAAATTTGTGTTCGACAAATACATGTGATTTTATCCAGAAACTGTTTTAACCTTCGAGAAGTCGCGTGTTTTCGCCTTTCTTACAAGTGCCCTTACAAACTGTGTACAAAGTACACGTACGCGACCTCCGGTGGGTTAAATAACATTCACATAATTTTATTTGCAGTTCAATTTGTTACTGATACATTTAGGTAAAAGTACATCAAAAAGATGCAATTTTAATTGTCAAAATGACACGCATGACGAAACACCATAGTTGAATTGTATTATAACCCATTTCAATCCATATTCATTGTTTGCGCTCATGTCTCACACTATCTGTCCAAGCGTCGGTGGTGTAATGGTCAGCATAGTTGCCTTCCAAGCAGTTGATCCGGGTTCGATTCCCGGCCGACGCAGAATGTTTTTTAATTGTTGTTACTATTTTTGGTGTGGATCAGGGTTGTTAAAATATCAAAATATCAGCTCTCAGCAACTACAATTATCCCGCCTGAATATTCATGCCTCAAATACAACTGCTCTTCTCTCTTCATTGAAACTCTCAGCGCCGAACATAGCCGAACACGTTTTCGTGTTTACCCATTCGCGATTGACATTTTCCTTTTCTCTCTCATTCCCGCTTCCACGATCATCCTACCGCAGAAGCGTTCAAACACAAAAGCCGCCACAAAACCAATTTCGCAAACGCAGTTTAACGGGACGTCATGCGTGGTCGGCTCCTAATCGCCATCCCGCGTTCTCTCATTGCAGTTTTCGGAGATATTAAGAAACTCAGCAGTGAGAGAGCATAGTCGAGGAAAATGGAGGAGTGATAGAGAGAGAACGTCTTCGCTGGGAATCACAAGACACAAAAAGAGATCTCACAAGCTATAGTGACGGCCGCTATACTCTCGGATATTTTTGGTGCAGAGATAATCTATTGATAGCTTTTTTATCACTCATTTGCAACACTGGTGTGGATAATACGTTTTTGGATGCAAAAGCTACAGTTTTTTATCACTCTCAATAGCCGTGATCGTCTAGTGGTTAGGACCCTACGTTGTGGCCGTAGTAACCCAGGTTCGAATCCTGGTCACGGCAATGGTACATTGTCACGGATGGGGATATTTTTTTTTCTTGAGTGTCTGCGTTATTGTTTGATTTTTACGTTGATTCGTTTTAAATGTGGAATTGTATAACGTTTCAGATCACCCTCATTTTTATTACTATGTTGCATTTCTGATTTTAAAATGTTTTCGCGGAATGTTTGTATTCCCCAACTTTAAAAAAAAATTACAACAGAAAAAATCAAGAAAATGTCCGGAATTTGAATCCAGGGTAAAACTCGGGAATTCAACTAACAGACTGGTAAAATATTTTAAGTATCAAATATTGAAAGTTGCAAGCAAAGCCAGTTAAACTTTTGAAATAATTCAATGTTAATTTGTTAAGAGATATAAAATTGGTGACTAAGTTCTACGAAAAAGGATACTTTCTTTTAAAAATTACGTGTGTTTGGTAACTTTGCAAGGTTAATGTATTAGAGTCAAGTTAAATTGTAAACTTTAAAATATTTATTAATTGAACAGTGTATTTGGTGAGTGATATTTATCAACAAATAAGAAATGCGGGTAATCATTTTGTATTATTCATTTTTTATTCACTGCCTAAATCTACCCTTCCTTACATTGCTGGTAACAAATCATCAACTACAATAAAATATGTACAACCAACCCACCTCACTCGACCTTGATCGAAAACGAAGCCCCGCACGAACATCCCGTGTCCGCCTTGGGATTGTTCACAATCCTAAACCCCGACCGTATCAACTCCGTGTGAAAATCAATCGTCGACCCGCCCACATACTCAATCGAGGCCTTATCAATCACCACCCGGGCGGCACCGTCCCCGAACACCAAATCCTCCTGCTCCTCCAGCCGGTTGTCGATGTTAAATTTGTACTGAAATCCGGAACATCCGCCGCCCTCGACGACGACCCGCAGGAAGCTCTTCTCGTCGCAAATCTCCCTCAACCTTTTCACGCAACTTTCGCTCAGTTTGAGCTGCTGCTGCTCCTCGGACGAGGCCGGCGAAGTTGCGACTTGCCGCACGCAGCGAACCAACCCGAGCGGATTTCTGTTCCGGAGGGGAAAAGTTGTTAGCGACGGTTCTACACTTGGAATGCTTGAATTACTCACCGAAAAGCGGCATTTCGCAGCAGGGAGATGGAAAATTGTGCCATCCGCGACGAAGGAGTTGTTGTTTATGTCACAGCTTTGGAAAGAAACTGCGAATATTTTGATTTCACAACCAGCTGATTATGAGCTGTCAAACGACAACAACAATGCACGCGCGGCGAGAGTTGAGCGAAGTAGGCTAAATTTGAGCAGCTGGCGAACGAACTGTGTGAGCTACTCAAAGTTGAGTCGATTTTGAGTTTGAGGCGATGCTGTGAAATGCTGTGAGAGGAGAGAGGGACAAAAATAACTCTTGGATCGCGACGATGAAATGAGAGAAGAGAGTTACTGAGAAACTGGCCGTGACATTTTATTAAGCGCAAAAATGTGTTTCACTGGTTGTAAATTTGTAGAAACAAAATCAACTCCAGAGTTTTTTTTGAAAAGGACCAATAAACTATTGTCTTTCATATGTTTATAGGACCTAATCAAAAAAAACTCTAGAACTTAATCCTAGAACTGATATAATACTGTGTTAAATAAGATTGCAATTGAAAACATAGCAGTTTTTCGTTCAGTTTTCAATGATTTTTCTAATAATAAATTCCAGAAATGCTTAAAATTGTTTCAAATTTAAATTTTTCAGAAAAATAACAAACTAACTTGACTAAAATTTGAATCGACACTAAGCTAACAGGAAATTTAACTGGTTACTTTTGAAAATAACAGCTGTTTGTGACCTATTCCGCTTGTTACACATAATTGGACCCTTCGAACATCAGGATGTAACAAAAAAGGTCAATTTTACGAGCATTTCAGGGCCAAATCACCAAGCATGATTGGTTGCGGCAAAAGCTGGCGCTTTGTTTTGAAATTTCAATTTAACTCTTGGGAACAATTTCCAATATGTTTGCTAATTTTTCTCGTTTTTTAATTCTATATTCATCGGGACTGGCAACACCAGCCAGCAACAGTCAAGTGTTCGGAGCTCTTCAAACTTTTCGATTTTTTCGCCGTAATTTACCGTGATTACCCGCGAGTTTGCTGCTCCAGCATGCCAAGGGCCGGCCGTGGCCGTGGCAGTTCGAGTGCGGCCTCGAAAAACCCGCGAAGCTCATCTACCGGCAGAGTGCAGAAAGGTAAACACACCAACGCCGCATCGACCGCCATCGCGCACGGGAGCGTGCCCGGTGACGTCACCGATCCTTCATTTTTACACGTGTCATACCGTCCACGTGAGTCCCCAGTACGGACGAGACAATCGACCCGGGCATCCGGAAGCACTTCCGGCCAGCAGCAGCAGCAGCAGTCCACCAGCACTACGACAACAACCACTTCCAACGTTCCCACCAGCAACGAATTTGAGATGCTGAGTGGAGAAGAAAACAACACCGCCAGTGACAGCAGCAGTGCTAGCGACGACGATGACGATGATGAACTTGCGCGCAAGCAAGAAAAGAAGAAAAAATGCAACTCTCCGAAGGAACGACGTCCACCTCCAATTTTTGTTTTGGAAACGTTGGCAGACGATATTGACGAGTTGCTTGAGGGACTCCAATATTGTCTGAAAATTAGTAAAACTTCAGTGCAAGTTATTACGCACAATAAACAGAATTTCGACCTGGTGGTGAAGAAGTTGAAGTTGCGAAACTTCAAATTCTTCACATTTGATCCTGCAGAGAAGGTCCCAGTGAAGATCGTCCTTCAGGGATATCCGGACCGCCCGATCTCCGACCTGGAAGAACACCTGTCGGGCATCAAGGTTAAGCCTCGAGAGGTTAAGGTGCTCTCGAAATCGACAACGGTGACAGGTACGTACACCTTGTACCTCCTGTACTTCGATCGTGGGTCCGTCAAAATACAGGACCTACGGCGGATCAAAGCACTGGACGGCTTCTTCGTGACGTGGCGATTCTACACGAAGAATCCCGCCGACGCAGCCCAATGCCACCGCTGTCAAAAGTTCGGACACGGTTCAAGAAATTGCAATCTTCCGCCCCGGTGCGTAAAGTGCGGTGAGACCCACTTCACCGAAAGGTGCAATCTTCCGCGGAAAGACCAGCTGGGGAAAAACGCCCAGCAGCACAAAGCGCGCGTCAAGTGCGCGAACTGTGGTGGAAACCACACGGCGAATTTCCGTGGCTGTGCCGCGCGGAAAAAATACCTCGAGGAGCAGGACAAGAAGAAGAAAGCGCCAGCGTCCCGCAAACCTCCGAAGACTTCGAGCTCGAACGCAGCAGCAGCTGGCGGCGGAGCGGTTCCATCAACCAAACCAGCGTTCCCTCCCGGTTGGGGAGGTTCGTACGCTAGAGTAGCCGCTTCTGGCATTGGTACTCCCCCGGGACAAGCTGATGTTACCGGTGATGATCTCTTCACGCTTCCTGAGTTTTTCGCCCTTGCTGGAGAGATGCTCACGCGCTTTCGTGCCTGCCGGAACAAGGCAGAACAATTCCAAGCTCTCAGTGAGCTGATGATGAAGTACATCTACAACGGATAAGCTGTATTGTGCAGCGAAGTTTTTCGACGTCAACAGACAACACAAACTGTGATTTAGTTTTAAGCTTTTTCTATTTCTATCCTTTTCCTTAGCAAATCTCGAAGGTTTTTTTTTATTTTTTCCTTCTCTTGCCAAATCCATTGTTAGAATATCCAATTACATCTAAATGAATTAAAGTGTAAACCATAGTTGAAAGGAACTCCAAATCTCTATTAGGTTATAAGAAACACAAAATTGTAAATTGATTATTTACTAATAAACACTAATTGAATTGAAAAATTGAATTAATTCTATATTCTGTTTAATTTGGGTAAAACTTTGCCCATTTATTCCTCCTAAGCCTTTTTGCATCATTGGATTCTCCATACAAACTTGGAAGCTATCCATACAAAAGTGCTATGAACAAGTGAAAAAAGAGGGATTTTCTGAACAAGATGGTATCTTTGACAAAGTTTCAGGTTATGATTGGGGCTTTTCTGACAAAAATGAATACACGGAATTTTTTTCTCCAATTTTTCATTTCACTTTTTACCACAAAGACTTGATTTTGACAAACTTTACCCTCTTCGACTTGAAAAAAAGTTTAGTGTCAGCAATTCAGCTATAGATGGAAGCCAAGATGGAAGTATTATTTCGGCCAAATCAGTGATTTTTTTTTGTAAAACGGGAAAAGTTTTGAAAATAATCCACTCAAAACCCCGATGGTTGGTCACTATGTCGTTTGACATTTTTTAGGTAAATTACAAACTATCAGATTTTACACGGGATAGACACATACTATCAAACAAAACTAAAAAGTTGGTGTCAAACTATCGGGGTTTCATTGTACTTGAAAAACTTTCCAAAATTGATTTTCGGATGTAACAGTAAAATGGCAAGTATATACTTGATTTTGAAAGAATGCTCTGTTTTTTAGTCAAACTCAATTTAAGTCAGATTTCTTGAAAAAGACATTTCTCTTTATTTTAAAAATAGTGGCTATCTTTGACCATTTTCAAATTTTGGGATATTTCACAAAGATATATAAAAAAAAATATATCAGAAATTGTTCTCTGGCTTATCCCTCTATGCTCAAATTAACCTAGGACCAAATTGCCCTCAATCAATCGGCGGTATCTCGGAAACGTTAGATCCGATTTTCAATGTCAAATAAAAAAAAATGTGAAATTTTCTCACCTTTTTGAAAACAATGTTTTCATTTTTCAAAATCTGGACTAACATTCTTAAAGAGCTTAAAACGTGTAATTTCACCTTCTTCAAAGCGTTATTTTCTTCGGATTTTTTTTTAATTTTTCATGACACTTTTGTATGGGCAGCTCCCAAGTTTGGAGAAACCAATGATTCACTATGGCTTATTTAGACTTAAGGAATCGAAGGACAAAGTATCATCCAAATAACAAAAAAAAAAAAAAATACAATGAAAAGTCGACTTGCAATGCGATTTGACTTTGTCGAATAGTGCGAAGACATTCATTCATTCCGACGAATTTAAACTCTAACTTTTTATTCAAGCCCCCCTGCACTATGGGCTGGCAAGTGGTCAAAAATCATAAATGTTACATTTAATTTATTTTTTTCTGTGTGTGCATTAGAACTTTAACTAAACAAAAAAACTAGATTTCATATCTTAACGAGGTGTATTTACTAAAATATTATTATTTTATAACTTATTATGAAAATGATCATCAACATTGCAAACTGTTTGTATGGTAAAACGTCACGCTTTTTAAATATACAGAAATTTCATTTGAAAAGAGCCTAAACTGAAAAAAAAGTTCTACGATCGGGCTTAACATTTTCCTGGGGGTTCCTTGGCCAAAATAATTAGACCCGTATTTTTTTGTTTGGCATTAGGGTGACCTACATCTTGCTAGGGTGTTTCGAAAAATTTCAATTTTCGTAATTTTTCGCAAAAACCACTTTTTTTAAATCATGTCTCCACGCCATTTCATCCGACTTTAGCTGTCTTAGATGCAAAAGAAAAGAAAATGATTTTTGAAAATAAAAACTGAGCATTCGACGAGCCACACGCGAGAAAAAAATGAAAAAAAAAGAAAACTAGAAAAAATCATTTTTTTTTCACTAAAAATGCGTTAACTTTAAAATTTCAGCGATAACCTATACATGTTTGGGTATCAAAAGTTGCGTCTTTCAATTACGAATCCGGATTTAATCACCTTTCTTTTGCGTCTAAGACAGCTATAATTGGATGAAATGACGCGGAGATATGATTTAAAAAAAATGGTTTTTGCGAAAAACGACGAAAATTGCCATTTTTCGAACCACCTTAGCACGATGTAGGTCACCCTAATGCCAAACAAAAAAATATGGGTATAATTATCGGGTGAGTTTTCAAAAAGCCGTAAGAGTCACCGTGACTCATATTCGTATTTCTCTAAATTGCAACAAAATTCCATTTATTTTTAGTTTAGGACACTTGAAAGACGTGTAGACGAACAATCTTAAGCATTTTTTAAATTGGTTTCCCATAAGTAGGTCGAATACTGAGGAAAAAAGGCCTTGTTTAACATTGGCTCTTACGGCTTTTTGAAAACTAATCCGAGAATTATTTTGGCCAAGGAATCCCCAGAAAAAATTTGAGCACGATCGGAGAACTTTTTTCGGTTTAGGCTTATTTCATATGGAATTTGTTGTATATTTTTTTTTTTTTTGAAATAAGTTTTAGCAGTTTTCAAAAGAAAAATAAGATATTTTTTTCAAAAAGATATATTTTGTCCTTATCTCATGAAGTATTAATTGATAAAATGTTTTTTTTTTTAAATGGTTGCGGAAGGTCCAGAAAAAAATTAAAAATTTACTAATGCAATTAATTTTTTGCTTCGGTCGCATGTTACTTTTTTTTATAAATATGAATTAACTAATTTTAAGTTTAGACTGGTTCTTTGATGGTTATTGGCCACAATTTAATAATAAAAGTTGCTTTTTATTTGATCTATATTTTTTAACCGCGTTGCCATGAATTCTAAGTACTTTTTTTTTAAACAACCAATAATGCGCCATGGGGTTTCTTATATACATGGGACTTTAAAAAAAATAAACAAGAGGTAAAATATTTTTTCCAATTTGCTTGCAAATTTCTGGTTACGTGTTCACATCATTATTTTAATTTGATTATTCAGCATAAGAAATTTTGTAAATTTTATATAGAATCAAGTAAATCAACAAATCAAAAGTCGGTTATGTGGAAAGCCCAGTTCATTTAACAGGTTTTTTGAAATTAATTTTAATTCTATGGTATCAAATTATCTGGCAATATTTTTTGATGACAAATTAAGATATTTTTCGAACAAAACCTTGTTATTTATTCCTAATAATAACAGAACTTGTTCCAGTGAAGGGTTATAATTACATGAAGTTTAATTAAATTTCTCTAAACAGAACACACTTTTGGGATACGTATGTATCTGGAAATGTTCATCGAGAGAATGATTTTCTGTGCAAAGATACACAATCGCCTTTCAAAATCAAAAGAATTGCGTTGTTATCATCAAACCAATCCCATTTTCACAATATTGACGCGTCCAGTGAATCGCAAACGAGAGGAAAAAGTGCCAGAACAAACGCACGTGATTGTTCCCGCACCTCATCAAGCTTCGAACTGGTAATCAAACCGTGTTGATCCCCCCTTAAGGCTCGGACATCAATCCGAATCGAATGCAAAAGAGTCAAGAAGAAAATGGAGGAGAGGAGGGAGAGGAAGCAAAATAATCAGATTGATTTTTATGGGCCCACGGGCAAGAAAGAATGAGAGGATGAGGCTTGAGCATCTACTAATTAAAATGAAACAAATGTTGCCATATTGAGCGATGCCATACTTTGAGATTTTTTCTTCTCTTGTGGAATTATGACGAGAGATGGGTTCAGCGAGAAAGATGAACGCGATGTCGGTATCAAATGTTACACTTTTATTAGCGCCGCAAATCAAAGTTATTGTTGAGGGGATGACGTTTTGTTTACGTTGTTGGGCAGAAATTAGGTCATTCCGGAGATATCCAAACAATGACGAATGCTTCCGAGTTCTAGTTTCGAGCGCAAACGGTTAGTAAATGCTTCCGGAATGCATTTTTGAATAAATAATGTGCCGTTTTCATAGATCTGTAGAACGAATCGACCTCTTTGGCGGTAAAAAAAAAATCCCAAATCCATTTCACAGTAATTACTTCAATTAGTCGCGTTTGGCTTAACCATACAATTCTATCTTAAGCCGCCGACGCCGCCGCCACTCTGTCTGGCAGTGTCATGCAGATGCATTCCCCCTGGTCCTGTAACGTGATCCCTTTCAACTCGGCCTAACCTTGTGGCGGAAAACGAAAATTTTCATAGTTTCGCGTTACACGCGAGAGATCCTAAAACAACGGGATGCAATCCGTGAAAGCGGACAGCGTTTTACGATCGCATCAACCAGGACCATTTACACCGAAAGGACACACCGTCTCGGAAGCCAAAAGTCACAAATTTCTCCGCACACACATTGCTCTGTTCTTCTTCTGGAACAGATCGATGTTTTGGTTGAGCGAGACCCGCGCAATACGATCCGAGCCACATGTGGCAAGGAAAAGGGCAGGGTTAGGGATCCTTCTGGATGAGAATAAGGAGAAGAGGACGATGTTGGTAGACTGGGTGGTGCCATGAGTAAAGGAGTGAAACAATCTGGGAAATTTACAGCTTCGATAGCATTAGCAATTAAATCTTTGCCAATGATGGTACTGGAATTGTTTAATTTTCAATATTCTTATAAATTCAACAAACTATATTTGGTATTTGGCTTCCAGAAGCCAATAGTTAATATATTCACGTATAAATAACAGTATAAATCAAATAAAGAATGGTTTTTGATGTTTATAATTAGTATGCATAACTTACCCATAGAACTTGACAGGCTGTATGAACCTGCATGACCTTTATTCAAACTTATTTGAGGTTGAAGTGTTCACATTCTGCCGAAACGAAACATCCCGAAGATTAGAGCAACATTTTTCACGAAAATCATCAATAATTTTGAAAACAACAAATCGCTTTAACTATTTATGCACATGATTCCGATTATGACCACCAAAAAAAAAAGTTCTTTTATCCCACTGTGGTACTGCTGTAAACAAATCAATCCTACTGTTTTTACTGAATTCCATGGAAATCGCTTATGTTTTTAAGAAAATTACATAAATCTAACAGATTATAGCATTCTTTCACATACAAACACTTTATTTTCGCAATATTCACTCAAAAATATTCGTTTCCTCTCGGAATTTCACTGCAAAGCGAGAAAAGATTGAAATTTTCCGAAGAGCTGTCAAAATCGCGTGACGCGCCGAGCGAATTCGTTTTGTTTACAGCGGTTCCGTCAAAGATGACGGGGGGACCGAAGATGGTTGACAAAGATTTTTTATTTCAGCACTCTCATTAAAAATGTTTTGATGTTTCTATAATTGTTTATACAAAATTTACTGAAAATTCATTTCTGTTTAGAACCCAAACCAAAATCTCTTTTGTAAGATTTAACAAAAAAAAAAGAATAGGAAAAATTTTTAATTGGTTTTTTCTTCTAATTTTACTAGTTATTTTACTTCTAATGATAATTATCTGTTTTAATCACACTTAGGATTAGGCTTATTTCAAGCAACACAATGTAAATGGGCCAATTGCGAAGTGAGAGTCTATCCTGCTTACGTCAGCAGGAATGACTCTTTGTTTACACTTCAAAATTGGCCCAATAACATTGTTTTGCTAGAATTTTCCTGAGCACAACATCACTTTGTTTAAAATGGATTTTTAAGTTTAACGTATCTCAACGATCATTTGTCTTTACGTCCAGCAAAACTTGACAGTGTAGCCAAGCTCAAAACATGGTTGTCACTTGATTCAGCCATCGCTTTCCAGTCTCCCTATTGAGGATACCTTCTGTAGTCCCCTTCGAACTAGTTGTCAAAGAAGAGATTTTCTGTCAAGAAGACGCGAAACTGATTTAAGCTTTAACGTTGTGAGGAATAAAGTCAGCGGTTAAAATTTAATTTCAGGACCCAATTCCATCAAACTTGGAAAAAGGCACACAAAAAAATATGCACCGAGGTTTAAGACAGTGCAAAATCTGATTCTGAAGGTGTCTTTTGAAAAATATTGGCAAACTTGAGAAAATAAATCAGTAAAAAATAATTCTAGTATTTGCAGAAAAGCAAAGCACTCTTCAGAAACGAGTATCGTTTTTTTCACATGAAAACATACGTTTTTCCAATTTCAAAATCAATTTTTTCGCTATTCAGCATTGCCTTGGCGTTCTCGATCTTTAAAATCATTGATTTTTGATTTTGAAAATTTTAGTCTTTCATTATCTGGTATTTTGCAGTTTTGACGAATTTTGTTTTAGTTTAGGATCCTGTGATTTTTTTTTAAACGTTTTTAAATTTAAAGTTGCTCTCCCCTTCAAAGTTGCCTACAAATTCTTGAAATTTATTTTTTAGAACAGATTGAAGTGTAATTAACTTAACTTGAAGTTATATTGAAAATATATTTTCTGCTGAAATTATATTGAATCAATATTGAATGTATATTAAAAATATATTTTCTGCTTATTATGTTTTATAAGTAAGGGCTCGTTATTTGAATGTTATTTTTTTTTGCTGCGAAAAATTATGATTTCTTTAATCTAATAATTTACAAATGAAATGAGTTGAAGAGTTGAATGACAATAATATTATTGAAAAAAAACCAATAACAAATCGGAAATAGACGTGAAATCAACCAAAAATACTTTAACAGCATTTTTTTTTTGGGTGATATTTTAAAATACAGGACCACAAACAGTTTATTTAGCATATTTTTTAGAGAACCATACTGGTTTGATGAGCATTCTATAACCCATTTTTCATTTTAAATTAATGGACATATTGGCACCAAGGCGTTATTTAAATTTTTATATTATTTTGCTTCTTCCCCCTTGACATTTTCCAGGGACATAAACTTTGAAAACTATTTTCATCAGCTTAATTTGCAAAAATAATGATGTTTTGATTAAAACTTACAAACATTTTTTTGATAATTATTTAAAATTAAGTATATTTCATTAAGCCAAATTTGCTATGACTTTAGGCAAAAAGTTTCGCAGAATATTTGTTATTATCACTGCATTACATCTTTCCCAAAACCACAAAAAAAACAATGAATTTATGAAAAAAAATGTTTTCTTTAATTTTTAGGACTTTTTTCCGACCTATTATAGTCCGAAAATTTATCAAGGGTCTAAAAGTGCTCAATAAGAATAAAAATGTATAAATGAATTTTACACAATGTATTCAAAATAGCAAACAATGAGTCTTGCTGTTGCTCTTTGCGAGGCAAGGCTTGCTTCGATCGTGTTTGGCCTGCGTCGTTCTTTCGCGCGGGAAAAGAGGAAGAAAAAGTGTTTTTACCCAAATGCCACTTATTTATCATTATATACGCGCTGATCTCTGTTTTGCCTGATGGGATTGGAAGTTTAAAGATAGTTCGAGGATCCGTCTGGTTCTTGTTCTATGTTTAGGCGGGGCCAGACAATGCCCAATGACCTCGGAATTAGGCCGCTAGGATCTCTGCTAGGGCGTCCAATTTTCCCGGGTTTTGAATTTCCCGGGAAACGGGAAAAATATTTTTGGAATCCCGGGAATTCCCGGGATCCCGGGAAATTTTTGAATCAGTAGTAAAATTTATGTTTTCATTATATTTGTTATGTTTTGAAGCTTAAAATCATAGAATTAGCTTAATAATATTAATTGGTGATAATCCACACTTCAATCTAAACAAGGCCGACAGTTTTTAAATAGCCTTAAAGAAATTAAAAATTGTTTTTTTTGTTCTTTGTGGTGTTTTGGATTTTAAATCAACTAAAATTTTTAATTCCAATGTGATTATTTTTTTTTATTTGCGAATCAAATTACATAAGTTTTTTATACTTTTATTTCTTTTATATATATTTTTATAAGACATTACTAAAACAGCTTAAAAAAATCTTTTCTATGTCTGAAAAACAAAAAAACGACAACAACAAAAAATGATACCAGTTAATTGAAAATTTTAGATATGTTTTGTTCCTGTTTAACCGAATTCATCCAAAACATTATTAAATTTTTTTTTGCTTAAAAAGTTGTCTTTATTCGTTACATTTGTCCTTATTTGCCACAGTTGCCGGTGTTTAATTAAAAATAATTTAATATGAGATTGTTTTTTTCAAATTTAACATCGAAAATATACGTAAATATATCCAGTCTTTTTCTTTAAAAAAAGAGAAAAAAATTAAAGCGCTAGGCATTTTGCGGACCTGTTCATTAAAATTATAATATTTTTTCCTAAAAAGCCAAATTAATGCTGATATTTGCCGAATACAAATTTTAATTCATTTTGTCGATTACTAAGTATTCAACTGTTCATCTATTTTAATGCTTCTTTTATCGATAGCTTAGTATTCAACTGTTCTACTATTTCCACAACCAAATCTGAATTTGCAGACCAAAATATGATTTTTTTTTCGATTTCGGGAATTCCCGGGACAAATTATAGAAAATCCCGGGATTCGGGAATTCCCGGTTTTCGAAAAATCCCGGGATTTTTGTCCCGGGAATTCCCGGGATGGACGCACTAATCTCTGCCATTCTGAAATGGGTCATTAGAAGCAGCGCGAGGGCTGTCACCACCTAATACCCGGGACTGAGATAAGCTGTATCAGCATAACCCAAGTCTGATACAAATTATACTTTCCCATAATTTCGCTGCCGGCCAGCGGGTATTGGATTGGACCACACACACACATGTATTCAAAATAGCAAACAATGAATTTTACAAGTTTCCCAATCGAAATTTAAAGATCAAAAATATTGGAATAATGAATCGAAAACTGCTTGCTTACTTTCAAGTTTACAAAAATCCCAAGAAGCGCAAGGTGAGCAAAGTCAACTTTATACTTTCTCCAATAACACTTTCGCCTATTTTCCCTGGAATCCTAACCCTGCACTGAACAAACAGAGCAGTTGTGAAGTTTAAAACAACAGATTCGAACACTTCCAGCGTCGTTTTTGGGAAGAAGAGTCGAAATTCGATCACCAAATGAAATACAACTACTTAGCATAGCGAAACTGTGTGTTAAAACAAAACCCCTCTTCATGGAGTAGAGCAGTCGCACATGTTTGAAGAACGGAACGACCTTAAAATGTGTAGAAAAGAATAAGGCAAGGCCCTGCGGGGAGTCCGAACTTCGGTTAAAAAAAGGGAGCACAAATGTAAAGAAAGACCGAAAAGTCGCTAAAGAAAATAGCAGAGCAGTTCCAAATTAATATGTATATTTGTTTGACTGACGGGTGGACATCTATACAGTGGCTTCTTTTTGGAAAAAGTTTGCTGCCAGGCGACAAGTGCCACCTGGTTCCCAATGTGGGACGCGAAAAAAAGAAAGAAGAGGGGCGATGATTTGCTTGATATATTTTTAAATCGAGAACAAATTGGGAGATCATTTACTTGACAGTTTTGGTAAAAACTGTGATTAGAAGTCTCAGTGTTTTTTTAATTTTTTCTAGTGCAATGCAAAAATCTAAATTGGGTCCTAAAATGAAGCATAGATTGCTGATATTATTGTTTACAGCGATAAAGCTTATTTTTCTGAGTACAATGACCCTTTGTACGACCACAAAGAGTTGAAAATGGATTTTTAAATCAATTTTGAAAAATTATCCTCGCGATCCTTCTTGACAGAAAAGTTCCTACTTGCCAGCTCGTTCCAAGGGGACCATAGTTGAAGCATCGAAAAAATGTTGTCTTGTCAATATTTTTTTTGCATTGAAATGAAAAAAGTGATCAGAAATGGTTTTTAATCTTGTTTTTTACCGTTGTACATAAAAATTGACATAGGGCTGTAGTACCCAATTGCAAAAAATTAATAAATATTCTTCGAGTGAAATGTCTAATCAGTCTGTGATATTGAAAATTCTAAATTTGTTTACAGCGGTTTGGAATGGATGTTACTCATTTTAGGGTAGGACCATTTCTGACTTATACTGTCAAAATCACATTTAACGGCGGTACACGGTTATATAATTTTAGGCAAATTCAAAATGATTTTAACCATAGTTTTGCACGTTTTTCAAGGAAAATAAACAAACTCTTCACTGCAAGTTGCTTATCCATTTTTCTAAACACAAAAAAAAGATATTTTCTCAGTCGTAATTGAGCCGGCAGTTTCAAAACGCGCAATTTGTTTCATTTCTTCCAAATAACATGACGTTTGACGTCGGTTCCCTCACTCACCCAATTAACCGTATTAATTATCACTTAAAAAACGCCGTTTTCTCTCCCCATTCTTTCCACAGATTCCCGCACCCGGTTCGCGCCCTTCTTCGAGTCCCCGCTGACGGAGCGAATCCGCAAGCGACGTGCCTTCGCCGACAGCCACCTCATGAGTGCTCCGATTCTGGTGAAACTTCCCAGCCCGCCTCCAGCCGCTCCTCCGCTGGTGGTGGTTCCCTTCAAACCGGTGATGCTGCCCCCGTTGGAGTTTGTCCAGCAGAGTCTGATCGAGCAGCACCTGCGGCGGATTGGCACCGGTTCCGAGCTGCCCTCGAAACCGAAGCTTTCTTTTTCGATAGAATCTATTATTGGGGTTAAGTAAGGGAAGGGAGTTTCTTTCCAACCGAATCAAGAACCAGTGACGTAATTTGTTAAACTTTGTCTTTTTTATATTTCTACTCATGTGTACATAGCTTTGTTCTGTTAAATAAAATAAACTCATAAATCGTGTTTAATAATATAGTTTGTAAAAATAATAAAACAATGAGATTATTTTGCTACATAATTATAATGTCTTTTAATAAGTTGCTTTTAGATTCCCGCTAAAATTAAAACAATTCATCACTACCAAAAGAGATACCACAAAACAATACTTTAAGATTCCTTGTTCAGATCGCCGTTATCACCGCCAGCCGTTCCCCCTCCTCCGGAACTTTCCACCAGGGCCAGCAACCGTTGGCGCAACTTCTTATCGCTCGTGCAGGCGCACTGCACCACACCGGTCAGATGTTTGACGGAATAACCGCGCCCGAAACCCTCCACCAGCCACTGCTCCAGCAGGTCCTTGGGCAGATAGTACGCCTTCACGTACTGCTCGACGTACGCCCGATGTTCCGGATACTTCCCTCCGGATATGATCTCCAGGATCGAGATAAAGTGGGTAAAATCCAGCTGCATCAGGGCGCGACCACCGGCGGAGCACTTTTTCGCGGCGGCGAAACTGGAACAAGATGATTTGGGTAAAATATTATTCAAAAATCGACAAAACGACTTGACAGTGTAACTGTTTGACATTCCGTCAAATGTTCTGAAAAAATAACTAAAACCAAGTTCAATTTGGGACTCCATAAAATTCATCGTTAAAAACATTTAGGAGCGTTTTAGGTGAGTAATTTCGTGATTCGATTCTCCGAAACAACAAAAGGCAACAGGCTGTATTTAAAATCATTAAATTTTTTTAACAGTTATTTTAGTATTTTTAGATTTTATGTAAAAATTTGAACTAAAAATTTAGGAACATTACAATTAATGCACTTTATGAACTTTGCTTGGAATTTTACAATGCTAGAATTTTTAGAATTTTTTTTTTTTTTTATTTGAACAACTTAGCAACCTTATCAATTTTATCATTTTCATGAACTTTGTGTTATTATGGATTTTATGAATTTTATGAATTTTGTTAAATTTATGAACTTTATGAATTTATAAATTTTGTTAATTTTATGAACTTTATGAATTTTATGAATTTTAAGAATTTTAAGAATTTTAAGAATTTTATGAATTTTATGAATTTTATGAATTTTATGAATTTTATGAATTTTATGAATTTTATGAATTTTATGAATTTTATGAATTTTATGAATTTTATGAATTTTATGGATTTTATGAATTATATGAATTGTAAGAATTTTATGATTTTTATGAATTTTATGAATTTTATGAATTTTATGAATTTTATGAATTTTATGAATTTTATGAATTTTATGAATTTAAAGAATTTTATGAATTTTATGAATTTTATGAATTTTATTAACTTTATGAATTTTATGAACTCTATAAATTTTATAAATTTTATGAATTTTGTTAATTTTATGAATTTTATGAATTTTATGAATTTTATGAATTTTATGAATTTTATGAAATTTATGAATTTAAAGAATTTTATGAATTTATGAATTTAATGAATTTTATGAACTCTATGAATTTTATGAACTCTATGAATTTTATGAATTTTATGAATTTTATGAATTTTAGAATTTTAGGATTTTAAAACTTTAGAATTTTAGAATTATCAAATGTTGACAATTAAAAAAAGAGAATTTAAAATTGTAGATTTTTTCAAATTAAAATAACCGAATTTCCAAAATTTGGAATTTCATAATTTAAGAATTTTAATGTTTTAAAATTTTAGAATGATAGAATTTCGGAATTTTAGAGTTTGATAATTTTTCGATGTTTTAGAATGTTGGAATTTTTAAAGTTTCAGAATTCTAAGTAATTTAAAAAAATTTAGATCTTTGAATTCTCTGAATTTTAAACAAAAATGAAAAATTTGAATTCTAAAACCTAAGAAAAAAGAGAAAATCTGAATTTTTGAAATTTAAAACTGTAGAATCTTAGAATTTTAGAATATTTGTAAATTCGAATTTTAGGATTAAAATTTTCTAGTACTTGAGAATTCAAGAATGATCAAACTAAAGATATTTTAAAATTAAGAATTTTAAATTTTATTAATCTTCTCATTGAAAAGTGCCGGCGACAAAATTGGGCGAAAAGTTCACCGCCCGGAGATCGCGAGTTGGCGCGAGCGAATGAACACCGCGAAAAAAGATTCGGGGGTGCATTGGGGTTAAATGATCATTTCGTCATTCGGTTTAATTAAAAATTAATTATTTTTTCGTAAATATCGCTACTTTGATGCGATGTAATTCATTTTTACAGTAAATTAGGCATTGTTACATCAAATTTGACCTTTCAAACGCACTAGAATAGCCAAATTTTAAAACATCAATGTTTGCCAATTTGACCGTTTTACCCCCAATTCCCCTTGTAGAACAAAAGAAAAGTTCATCCGCGGTCTGTCAGCAGCGCGCTGTTTTGTTTGCTGGATCAACATTTGGAAATTTCGAACGTTGAAGGAAATCGCTCAAAAAATGGAAATTAACCGATTTCAAATGTTATGGCCGCAAATGAAAGGTAAGGGTGGCTAATTTTTGATTCCGATCTGTAAAACTAGTTCTGGTGAGGGTTCTGGGCACTGCGGCAATCGATTTTACCGGCGGGTTGCTTCCGGTTGCATTTGATTTGAGGAGAAGGCTTTTCAATCCACGAGGGGCTTATTCGGGGGCAACAGTTTCGGTAATCCGGAACTTCCGGTAAGTTTCATATTTGCAGTGTTTAGCATGAAAAACAAACTTAGACCAATCTTTCAAGTGTGCGCTCTTTTTGAGGAGGGGGCGCAAACCGAAGAAGAGCGCAACTCGGGGGAGCGTTATTTCGGGGTTTGAGCGCAAATCGAAGGAGCGTTATTGCAGGGTTTTGGCGTAAAATGGGTTTTTCTTTTTTAATTTTATTTACAATTAAACGAAACATTTATATAAGGGGTCATCCACAAAACACTGATAATGGGCCATCCTCAAATCTGTGTATCCAAGAACTCCCGGATGTCATGGCCTAGATAGCTACATGATCAACGGAGGTCTCGACGGAGGTCTATATGGGTGAATTAACCATACATCAAAGTCATTCAAATTTGGTCGCCTTGGGCTTCAAGTTATATTTAAGAATTATGAATTTTTTGGAATTCTGAAATTGTAGAATTTTATAAATTTCGAGTTTAAAAATTGTTAGAACTTTGATGTTTTAGAGTTTGAAAATGAAATAATAATTCTAGAATTTACCATTTTAGAGTTTAAAAGAGTTTAAAGTTTTGCAAACAAGCACCTTGCGAAGGAATTTACCAAACAACGGTTTTGTTAAATAATCGCTTTTGTGTCCTTTTGTAAACTAACCATAATTAGTTACCTATAATTTGAATGAATTTTAGCCTACTTTTTTATACATATATTTTATTTATATAGACTAAACATTTCTTTCGATCTTAGCAATAAATTTGAGTTTAATTTTAAAATTAAAGCTCGAGAAAAAAATGAGTAAATTCAAACCAATTTCTAACCAATTCTCAACGAGCGTGTATATTTTGACTCTGCGTACCGCTGCAAACAAATAATTTTGAAACGGAAGCGAACGAAGCGAAATCATTGTATGTCGTTTATTTTAAACGTGTTAACGCTGGCGTTGCAACTGTCATTGTACACGCAAAATAAATACTGCATAACATTACAAAAAAAGAATCTGTCACATTACACAAAGCAGAAAAGATAAACAATTCACGACATAACAAATTATTGCCCAGAATGATGGAGATTAATCGTGTTAAAATTGAATAAATCTATAGCATTTAAATTTTCAAGAGAATATGAGAAGGCAATAGAGAACATACCCTTCCACCAGTAGATGCGTTAGCACGTGCACGAAGCAATCCCAGAGAGCGTCCTTTGGAATGTTGACCAGCTGAGCGGAGATCTCTTCCAGCCGCATGGCAAAGTGTTGAACTCCCTTAAAAAATGAAAGAAAATTTAGTTTAAACACCTCTTCCTCAGAAATTCCACAACCTACCCTGTTCATCGTATCGATGTAGGAACTGTGCTGCACGTTCACGTGGTTCACGTCCCACTTGACCTTGCCCATGGCGTGCAGGATGTTCTGCAAGTCGACGATCCGCGCCGTCACGCACATGTACACCGGCTTGCGGACGTCCGGCACGCACTCGGTCGCATCGCTCACGTACTGGCGGAGCCGGTCCTGGGCGGAGGGATCGGCGCCGAGCAGCCCGAGCAGGTAGTCCTGCATCAGCCGGAACTGGGCGATCAGTCCGAGGCCACTCTCGACGGCAACGATGCGCCGCTGCAGGCCGTACATGAGCTCGGGGTTTGCGAGGTCGTCGCGGATCATCTCGTCCGAGAGGGGCCACTTGCGCAGTTTGGTGATGACGGTCTGCTGGATGCGGGTCAGTTGGCGTTTGAGGGCTGGGGAGTACAGGTTGTCCCGGGGGACGGGGAGGTCCCGCGAGAAGAGCTCGTGCACGGAGTAGAGATAGAAGTCGATCAGCTCGGTCATGGAGGTCACGATGTGCGGCGCGATCGAGTGGAGGAGCTTGCAGAAGTACAGGTAGCGACCGATGCACCGCAGGACGGTTAGGGAAGTGTTGGTTACGGTAAGGCCGCTGCTTGAAGTTGTCGATGGTTTCGCCTGCTTCGCTTCCGGACTTTGGTCCTGGAAGCAGATCTCGTTGTTGTCGCTGCTGTCTTCCGAATAGTAGTACGAGGATTCGTCCGCGATCCCCGCCAAAATGTCCTCCTCCAGCATCGTACAATCGAAACCCCCGTCGAACGGTGAACTCTTCTCGGTAAACCGCAGGAAATACCCGCAAGACCCGTACAGCGAACTCTCGTCCTGCGAGTGCACCGAAGAAGCGCTGTTCCCCATCCCCTCCAACGTCTTGTTCTCCTGACTGGACGACCTTCCACCCCTTCCAACAACCCCGTTCTGCCCCTTCACCAACGCGTGCTTAAAGTTCTTGTACTCCTGCAGCTGACTCACGTCGCTGAAACTCCCAATCGGAACCCAAACCTCGTGGTCAAAGAACAGTCCAATCTCCTCCAAACACGCCACGTGGTACCGCCGGAAGAACTCCACGCTCTGGCGCTGCATGTGCTCCATCAGCTTCTCCGACGGGTCCTCGCAGAACTCCAGCCCGACCTTCTTCAGCCGCTGCACGATCGCCAGGATCTGGATAAAGTACTCGTACTTGAGCGCACTCAACCGGGTGCTGTTGATGAAGACCCCGATCTTTGCCTGGATGTCGTTCCACAGCCGGAACTGGCCACTTTCCAGCTTCTGCTCGATGTACTCATCGTGGAAGGTGGGCACGGCGGATGGGGCAGGGTCGACGGAGTTTTTCCGCTGCGCTTCCTGGCCCTTCTCGTACAGCTTTTGGTTCTGGTGCCAGCATCGAACCTGAAATTAATTTTGAAATTCAATATTGAATCAAATTATTTATTATTTAAATAATTATTATTTTAAAACATTTAACCTTTGGCTTCTTTTCTTAGAATTAGCGTGTAAGCTGCAAAGCTTAATTACCATTAGACGTGCCGCTGTAAAAATACAGTTTATGCAGCTGTCACTTTACACGCGAAAAGCAAATTATTTAGTATTGTCTGTGGTATTGCTACTTTCTCAAATTCAAAAGGTCATTTTGCGCGTTTTAAGCTAAGTATGCAGATCGAATCGCATTCTTTTCGTGACTCTTGAATTAAAAAACTTAAAACAAAAAAAAATTAAATTATGATATTATGAAATTATGAGATTACAATATTTAAAAATTATAAAATAAGGCTGGTACAAATGTTTCAAAGTTTTTCTTAAATTCTTAAATTCTTAAACTCTTAATTTCCTTTATTCTTAAATTCTTAAACTATTAAATTTTCATAAATTCTTAAACTTTTAAATTCTAAAATTCTAAAATTTTGAAATTCTCAAATCAAATCAAATCAAATCAAATTATTCGCTCTACAGCATTGCCTTGGCGTTCTCGATTGCGAGATTCCTACTCGAAACTAGGTGTTCGAAGGCTTGATTGTTGAGGCAATTGCAAACCGCTTTTTACACCTTAGCTTCCATCCACCCCGGGATTCGAACTGACGACCTTTGGATTGTTAGACCAACTGCCTACCAGCGACTCCACCGAGGCAGGACCCAGGGAGACGACTCCTACACCTGGACTGAGCTAACGACCTAACCTTTTTTTTAGGTTAGTCCGGGACCAACATTTACTTCCCTTCCGACGGAAGGCGTGATCAGACAAATCTCGTCTCGAAAAATGCCACCGGGACCGTCTGGGATCGAACCCAGGCCGACTGGGTGAGAGGCAATCACGCTTACCCCTACACCACGGTCCCGGCGAAATTCTAAAATTCTAAAATTCTTAAATTCTTAAATTCTTAAATTCTTAAATTCTTAAATTCTTAAATTCTTAAATTCTTAAATTCTTAAATTCTTAAATTCTTAAATTCTTAAATTCATAAATTCTTAAATTCTTAAATTCTTAAATTCTTAAATTCTTAAATTCTTAAATTCTTAAATTCTTAAATTCTTAAATTCTTAAATTCTTAAATTCTTAAATTCTTAAATTCTTAAATTCTTAAATTCTTAAATTCTTAAATTCTTAAATTCTTAAATTCTTAAATTCTTAAATTCTTAAATTCTTAAATTCTTAAATTCTTAAATTCTTAAATTCTTAAATTCTTAAATTCTTAAATTCTTAAATTCTTAAATTCTTAAATTCTTAAATTCTTAAATTCTTAAATTCTTAAATTCTTAAATTCTTAAATTCTTAAATTCTTAAATTCTTAAATTCTTAAATTCTTAAATTCTTAAATTCTTAAATTCTTAAATTCTTAAATTCTTAAATTCTTAAATTCTTAAATTCTTAAATTCTTAAATTCTTAAATTCTTAAATTCTTAAATTTTTAAATTCTTAAATTCTGAAATTCTGAAATTCTGAAATTCCTAAATTCTTAAATTCTTAAATTCTTAAATTCTTAAATTCTTAAATTCTTAAATTCTTAAATTCTTAAATTCTTAAATTCTTAAATTCTTAAATTCTTAAATTCTTAAATTCTTAAATTCTTAAATTCTTAAATTCTTAAATTCTTAAATTCTTAAATTCTTAAATTCTTAAATTCTTAAATTCTTAAATTCTTAAATTCTTAAATTCTTAAATTCTTAAATTCTTAAATTCTTAAATTCTTAAATTCTTAAATTCTTAAATTCTTAAATTCTTAAATTCTTAAATTCTTAAATTCTTAAATTCTTAAATTCTTAAATTCTTAAATTCTTAAATTCTTAAATTCTTAAATTCTTAAATTCTTAAATTCTTAAATTCTTAAATTCTTAAATTCTTAAATTCTTAAATTCTTAAATTCTTAAATTCTTAAATTCTTAAATTCTTAAATTCTTAAATTCTTAAATTCTTAAATTCTTAAATTCTTAAATTCTTAAATTCTTAAATTCTTAAATTCTTAAATTCTTAAATTCTTAAATTCTTAAATTCTTAAATTCTTAAATTCTTAAATTCTTAAATTCTTAAATTCTTAAATTCTTAAATTCTTAAATTCTTAAATTCTTAAATTCTTAAATTCTTAAATTCTTAAATTCTTAAATTCTTAAATTCTTAAATTCTTAAATTCTTAAATTCTTAAATTCTTAAATTCTTAAATTCTTAAATTCTTAAATTCTTAAATTCTTAAATTCTTAAATTCTTAAATTCTTAAATTCTTAAATTCTTAAATTCTTAAATTCTTAAATTCTTAAATTCTTAAATTCTTAAATTCTTAAATTCTTAAATTCTTAAATTCTTAAATTCTTAAATTCTTAAATTCTTAAATTCTTAAATTCTTAAATTCTTAAATTCTTAAATTCTTAAATTCTTAAATTCTTAAATTCTTAAATTCTTAAATTCTTAAATTCTTAAATTCTTAAATTCTTAAATTCTTAAATTCTTAAATTCTTAAATTCTTAAATTCTTAAATTCTTAAATTTTTAAATTCTTAAATTCTTAAATTCTTAAATTCTTAAATTCTTAAATTCTTAAATTCTTAAATTCTTAAATTCTTAAATTCTTAAATTCTTAAATTCTTAAATTCTTAAAATTCTTAAATTCTTAAATTCTTAAATTCTTAAATTCTTAAATTCTTAAATTCTTAAATTCTTAAATTCTTAAATTCTTAAATTCTTAAATTCTTAAATTCTTAAATTCTTAAATTCTTAAATTCTTAAATTCTTAAATTCTTAAATTCTTAAATTCTTAAATTCTTAAATTCTTAAATTCTTAAATTCTTAAATTCTTAAATTCTTAAATTCTTAAATTCTTAAATTCTTAAATTCTTAAATTCTTAAATTCTTAAATTCTTAAATTCTTAAATTCTTAAATTCTTAAATTCTTAAATTCTTAAATTCTTAAATTCTTAAATTCTTAAATTCTTAAATTCTTAAATTCTTAAATTCTTAAATTCTTAAATTCTTAAATTCTTAAATTCTTAAATTCTTAAATTCTTAAATTCTTAAATTCTTAAATTCTTAAATTCTTAAATTCTTAAATTCTTAAATTCTTAAATTCTTAAATTCTTAAATTCTTAAATTCTTAAATTCTTAAATTCTTAAATTCTTAAATTCTTAAATTCTTAAATTCTTAAATTCTTAAATTCTTAAATTCTTAAATTCTTAAATTCTTAAATTCTTAAATTCTTAAATTCTTAAATTCTTAAATTCTTAAATTCTTAAATTCTTAAATTCTTAAATTCTTAAATTCTTAAATTCTTAAATTCTTAAATTCTTAAATTCTTAAATTCTTAAATTCTTAAATTCTTAAATTCTTAAATTCTTAAATTCTTAAATTCTTAAATTCTTAAATTCTTAAATTCTTAAATTCTTAAATTCTTAAATTCTTAAATTCTTAAATTCTTAAATTCTTAAATTCTTAAATTCTTAAATTCTTAAATTCTTAAATTCTTAAATTCTTAAATTCTTAAATTCTTAAATTCTTAAATTCTTAAATTCTTAAATTCTTAAATTCTTAAATTCTTAAATTCTTAAATTCTTAAATTCTTAAATTCTTAAATTCTTAAATTCTTAAATTCTTAAATTCTTAAATTCTTAAATTCTTAAATTCTTAAATTCTTAAATTCTTAAATTCTTAAATTCTTAAATTCTTAAATTCTTAAATTCTTAAATTCTTAAATTCTTAAATTCTTAAATTCTTAAATTCTTAAATTCTTAAATTCTTAAATTCTTAAATTCTTAAATTCTTAAATTCTTAAATTCTTAAATTCTTAAATTCTTAAATTCTTAAATTCTTAAATTCTTAAATTCTTAAATTCTTAAATTCTTAAATTCTTAAATTCTTAAATTCTTAAATTCTTAAATTCTTAAATTCTTAAATTCTTAAATTCTTAAATTCTTAAATTCTTAAATTCTTAAATTCTTAAATTCTTAAATTCTTAAATTCTTAAATTCTTAAATTCTTAAATTCTTAAATTCTTAAATTCTTAAATTCTTAAATTCTTAAATTCTTAAATTCTTAAATTCTTAAATTCTTAAATTCTTAAATTCTTAAATTCTTAAATTCTTAAATTCTTAAATTCTTAAATTCTTAAATTCTTAAATTCTTAAATTCTTAAATTCTTAAATTCTTAAATTCTTAAATTCTTAAATTCTTAAATTCTTAAATTCTTAAATTCTTAAATTCTTAAATTCTTAAATTCTTAAATTCTTAAATTCTTAAATTCTTAAATTCTTAAATTCTTAAATTCTTAAATTCTTAAATTCTTTAATTCTTAAATTCTTAAATTCTTAAATTCTATAAATTCTTAAATTCTTAAATTCTTAAATTCTTAAATTCTTAAATTCTTAAATTCTTAAATTCTTAAATTCTTAAATTCTTAAATTCTTAAATTCTTAAATTCTTAAATTCTTAAATTCTTAAATTCTTAAATTCTTAAATTCTTAAATTCTTAAATTCTTAAATTCTTAAATTCTAAAATTCTTAAATTCTTAAATTCTTAAATTCTTAAATTCTTAAATTCTTAAATTCTTAAATTCTTAAATTCTTAAATTCTTAAATTCTTAAATTCTTAAATTCTTAAATTCTTAAATTCTTAAATTCTTAAATTCTTAAATTCTTAAATTCTTAAATTCTTAAATTCTTAAATTCTTAAATTCTTAAATTCTTAAATTCTTAAATTCTTAAATTCTTAAATTCTTAAATTCTTAAATTCTTAAATTCTTAAATTCTTAAATTCTTAAATTCTTAAATTCTTAAATTCTTAAATTCTTAAATTCTTAAATTCTTAAATTCTTAAATTCTTAAATTCTTAAATTCTTAAATTCTTAAATTCTTAAATTCTTAAATTTATAAATTCTTAAATTCTTAAATTCTTAAATTCTTAAATTCTTAAATTCTTAAATTCTTAAATTCCTGAATTCTTAAATTCTTAAATTCTTAAATTCTTAAATTCTTAAATTCTAAAATTCTAAAATTCTAAAATTCTTAAATTCTTAAATTCTTAAATTCTTAAATTCTTAAATTCTTAAATTCTTAAATTCTTAAATTCTTAAATTCTTAAATTCTTAAATTCTTAAATTCTTAAATTCTTAAATTCTTAAATTCTTAAATTCTTAAATTCTTAAATTCTTAAATTCTTAAATTCTTAAATTCTTAAATTCTTAAATTCTTAAATTCTTAAATTCTTAAATTCTTAAATTCTTAAATTCTTAAATTCTTAAATTCTTAAATTCTTAAATTCTTAAATTCTTAAATTCTTAAATTCTTAAATTCTTAAATTCTTAAATTCTTAAATTCTTAAATTCTTAAATTCTTAAATTCTTAAATTCTTAAATTCTTAAATTTATAAATTCTTAAATTCTTAAATTCTTAAATTCTTAAATTTTTAAATTCTTAAATTCTTAAATTCTTAAATTCTGAAATTCCTAAATTCTTAAATTTTTAAATTCTTAAATTCTTAAATTCTTAAATTCTTAAATTCCTAAATTCTTAAATTCTTAAATTCTTAAATTCTTAAATTCTTAAATTCTTAAATTCTTAAATTCTTAAATTCTTAAATTCTTAAATTCTTAAATTCTTAAATTCTTAAATTCTTAAATTCTTAAATTCTTAAATTCTTAAATACTTAAATTCTTAAATTCTTAAATTCTTAAATTCTTAAATTCTTAAATTCTTAAATTCTTAAATTCTTAAATTCTTAAATTCTTAAATTCTTAAATTCTTAAATTCTTAAATTCTTAAATTCTTAAATTCTTAAATTCTTAAATTCTTAAATTCTTAAATTCTTAAATTCTTAAATTCTTAAATTCTTAAATTCTTAAATTCTTAAATTCTTAAATTCTTAAATTCTTAAATTCTTAAATTCTTAAATTCTTAAATTCTTAAATTTGTTAATTCTTCTTAAATTCTTAAATTTGTTAATTCTTCTTAAATTCTTAAATTATTAAATTCTTAAATTCTTAAATTCTTAAATTCTTAAATTCTTAAATTCTTAAATTCTTAAATTCTTAAATTCTTAAATTCTTAAATTCTTAAATTCTTAAATTCTTAAATTCTTAAATTCTTAAATTCTTAAATTCTTAAATTCTTAAATTCTTAAATTCTTAAATTCTTAAATTCTTAAATTCTTAAATTCTTAAATTCTTAAATTCTTAAATTCTTAAATTCTTAAATTCTTAAATTCTTAAATTCTTAAATTCTTAAATTCTTAAATTCTTAAATTCTTAAATTCTTAAATTCTTAAATTCTTAAATTCTTAAATTCTTAAATTCTTAAATTCTTAAATTCTTAAATTCTTAAATTCTTAAATTCTTAAATTCTTAAATTCTTAAATTCTTAAATTCTTAAATTCTTAAATTCTTAAATTCTTAAATTTATAAATTCTTAAATTCTTAAATTCTTAAATTCTTAAATTCCTAAATTCTTAAATTCTTAAATTCTTAAATTCTTAAATTCTTAAATTCTAAAATTCTTAAATTCTTAAATTCTTAAATTCTTAAATTCTTAAATTCTTAAATTCTTAAATTCTTAAATTCTTAAATTCTTAAATTCTTAAATTCTTAAATTCTTAAATTCTTAAATTCTTAAATTCTTAAATTCTTAAATTCTTAAATTCTTAAATTCTTAAATTCTTAAATTCTTAAATTCTTAAATTCTTAAATTCTTAAATTCTTAAATTCTTAAATTCTTAAATTCTTAAATTCTTAAATTCTTAAATTCTTAAATTCTTAAATTCTTAAATTCTTAAATTCTTAAATTCTTAAATTCTTAAATTCTTAAATTCTTAAATTCTTAAATTCTTAAATTCTTAAATTCTTAAATTCTTAAATTCTTAAATTCTTAAATTCTTAAATTCTTAAATTCTTAAATTCTTAAATTCTTAAATTCTTAAATTCTTAAATTCTTAAATTCTTAAATTCTTAAATTCTTAAATTCTTAAATTCTTAAATTCTTAAATTTATAAATTTTTAAATTCTTAAATTCTGAAATTCCTAAATTCTTAAATTTTTAAATTCTTAAATTTTTAAATTCTTAAATTTTTAAATTCTTAAATTCTTAAATTCTTAAATTCTTAAATTCTTAAATTCTTAAATTCTTAAATTCTTAAATTCTTAAATTCTTAAATTCTTAAATTCTTAAATTCTTAAATTCTTAAATTCTTAAATTCTTAAATTCTTAAATTCTTAAATTCTTAAATTCTTAAATTCTTAAATTCTTAAATTCTTAAATTCTTAAATTCTTAAATTCTTAAATTCTTAAATTCTTAAATTCTTAAATTCTTAAATTCTTAAATTCTTAAATTCTTAAATTCTTAAATTCTTAAATTCTTAAATTCTTAAATTCTTAAATTCTTAAATTCTTAAATTCTTAAATTCTTAAATTCTTAAATTCTTAAATTCTTAAATTCTTAAATTCTTAAATTCTTAAATTCTTAAATTCTTAAATTCTTAAATTCTTAAATTCTTAAATTCTTAAATTCTTAAATTCTTAAATTTGTTAATTCTTCTTAAATTCTTAAATTATTAAATTCTTAAATTCTTAAATTCTTAAATTCTTAAAATCTTAAATTCCTAAATTCTTAAATTCTTAAATTCTTAAAAAACACTTTCCTTGACCGTTTCTTAGGCGTTTTCAAGGAGTTTTGCGTTCCTTCCAATCTGCGTATCAGCCTTTAAATTAGAAAATCAATTTTGAATATAGATATTTTAAAACATTTAACCCACGCCTTCTTTCTTTAGAATAAGCGTGTAAAATGGTAAAGCGTTTCGCTGTAAACATTTAGCTTTTGTAGCTGTCACTTTACACGCGAAAAGCAAATTGCTTAGTATTGCTATTTTTTAACAGATTCAATCTTTTATTTTTGTTCTTAAATCCCGGAAGAGAAAAAAAGTAATTTTGCTTACCTGATAATACGACACCAGTATCTTCCAGAACGCCCGGCACAAATCCGTCAAGCAGTGAATGTACTTCTCACTCGGCACATTTTCGCACATCTGCTCAAACGTCAACTTCTGCTGCTGCGGCTTCCCACCACCGGCCCCGCCCACCGTTGATCCCGTTCCCCCGCTCGACCCACTACTGCTGCTACTGCTACTTGTAGAACCGTCCACGTCCAACCGCCGGTCCTCCATGTGCCGCTTCAGCACCGTAAACGCCGCCGTGTGAATCGACGAGATAAAGTTCATGTGCAGCTGGTCCATCGCGATCAGCTGCTTTTCGAGCAGTTTGTACGCCTCCTGCAGTTTCGCGTACTTTTTCGCGTCGAACCCAACGGTCGGGATTTCGTTCAGGACCGCCTCCAGCTGAACTTCGCTCAACAGCAGCGTGTCCTGCAGCTTCGTCGACAGCGACTCGATGCAGTTGTACTGCTGGAATCGCTCCGAAAGATTCTTGTTTTCGAGCAGTATCGCGATGGCACCGCTGTAATCCGCCTCCGACAGCCGCTTCTGGAGCCGCTGGTCGATCGAGCGCATGCTCTTCAGCGCGTTCAGCGTCTTCAGCAGGTTGATCAGCGTTTGGCGCTTCTTGTACGCGGCGAGGATCTCCAAGTTGGTGGTCGTGAGCAGTTTTTTCGACCCGTCCAGATGGGTCCGGGTGGTTCGGCACATGGCGATGGTTTCGCGCAGCAGGGCTTCGGTTTCCTGGATGCGCTGGAACTCGGCGTTGCACGCCGACCGCTGCTCCAGGATCAGCTGCAGCACCTTCTTCGAGACGACCTTGTGCTGCTGCTTGAGCGTGGTCATGGCCTTTTCGATGCTGGCGCAGTTGAGCAGCTCGTCCGTTTCGGAGAGTTTCTGGAAGGGAGATATTTAGTTTATTTCTAAAGAATTGTTTTAAAAATCGTAGTTTTTATTTCTAAAAAATATGTTTTTTTTTAATAGAAAATGATCAATTTTACTGCTCAGTGTACAGTGACAGTTAATGTCAATACAAGTCAATACACTTCCAATGGGAACAGAAGAAAACATGTCGTTTGATGTAATTTGTTTGCAGCGGCACGTATACTAAAAATTTAGTTTACTTAAGTGTAAGCCTCTACGTTTCCGCAAATCGATTTAAAATTTCCTTCATATTTTTTTGAAACGGTCAAGGGAAGGGCCACGAAAAAAAAATTCTTAAGCGGTACGGAAAGTGGCATTTGACGTTTCTTCGCGCGGTGCTTGTTCCCAGTCATGACGTTCTAGCAGGATTCTAGCAGTTTCCACAGAGCTGGATATTCTTACAGCATTCTAGCAGAAATGTTCCACCGTTCTAGCAGGATTCTGACAGAAGTAGATCTGCTGGACATTTTCGTGACTGAGATATGTTTTAATGAAAAAGCTAATATTTGGGACTTGCTTATTTAAATGCGACTGAAAATTATAACCGTATGAATAATGTTGTATTCGATAATCATAATTATATTGAAAATTCCGAATTGCCTTATTATTCCTAATCTCAAAAAGCAGAATCTTGAAAATAAAAGGACGGATTTTGTTTTTGTTAAAAAAAAACCAAAGAGAAAATTCAAACAAGTAGCATTAAAATGTCTGGTAGAAAAATAACAAAACACTCAAAACACTTGTTAAATCATGAAAATACAAAAATACAAATATAAAACAAAAAACATTATTTTAATTTTTTGAAATTTAGAAATGACACAGATTTTAGAACATAAAAATAAAACATGAATATAAAAAAATAAAAATAAAATCAATAAATAATTCAAAGCTTCAAAAGTTCAAATAATCAAAAACCTAACATTTTTAAAGCATTTTTTTGAATTTTAAATTTAAAAAATCAAAGGTTCGAAAGACCCAAATTTTGCGAAAGATAAATAAAAATCTGATTCGATTATCTGGAGAGTGACATTTTGGCGAGGGCTTCGAAAAATCGTTTACGAACTGCATTCCAATATTTCATATCCCTAAATTTTGAAATTTTCAATTTAAAATGTTATTTTTTTTAGTTTTTCTTGATTTTTCTATGTTTTGAGATTTTTCGAATTCCTGAATTTTAATTTTAAATTTCTAAAATTTTAGATCTTAAAATTTTTTTTTTATATTTTTAAATTAAGAATTGAAAATTATGAAGTTTTGAGCTTAAGCATTTTTGAAATCTTAAATGTTTGAAATTTAAATTTAAAATTTAAAATTTTCTGATTTAAAATTTAAATTTAAATATTAAAAAAAAAATTTCGGAAAAAAGATTAAAATATAAAAAAAAATCAAAAAAATACCAAAAATTTATAATTTTATATGGCCCGAAATTTTTGTCAAACTATCAAATCTCTAAATTCTCTATAATTGAGTTTCTAACCTAAAATATGATTGAATTTAAGAGTCGAATCAAAGAATTTGAAAATTACAAAATTTTAGAGTTTGAGAATTTTTGATTTTTGTTTTTTGGATTTTTTTCATTCATGATTAATGCTTGAATTGTAGAACTCTTATTTTTTAATTCTTTGATTTTTGAATAAGGGTTATTTTTATTTCAGCATTTACAATTTTTTAATATTTTAATCTATTTTTCCGAGAACTTCAATCATATTTTTTTTAATTTATTAATATTTAAATTAAAATTTCCAAAATTTAAGAATTAAAAATTTTAAAGCTCAAAACTTCAAAATTTTCAATTCTTAATTCAAAAATTCCGAAATTAATTAATTAAAAATGAATTTAAAAAATAATTGAAATATCTTAAATTTTAGAAATTAAAAATTTTAATTCAGAAATTCAAAAATTCTCAATTAATAAAATCAAAAATCAAGAAAAAACGTCATGAAATATTTGAAAGCAGTTCGTTCTCGATTTTTCGAAGCCCTCGCCAAAATTTCACTCCAGATAATCTAATCAGAAAATATTTATCTTTCTCAAAATCTGGGTCTTATCCTAGGTCTCAAGATTGATGAAGAATTCAAGATTGATTCTTGATTTTCGATGTAAGAATTTTAAAATTTCTTGAAATTTTGAATGTTTAAATTTGTACATTTTACTGAAAATAAAAAAATATTAATTTTATTTTTTTATTCTCGAATTTTAGTTTTTAAATTTTTGTATTCAAAATTGTTACATTTTGAATTTAGGATATTTGAATATTGCACTAAAAATTTAATTCCCAAAACAAACGTTTTTTATGTTTTCTTTTTATTTGGTACAAATTTGGCCCGAAAAATCAGGAGGCAAAAAAAAATAACTTCAATATTTCATTGGAAATTTGAGTGCAATCAGCTGAAATCAATTTAAAATGCATTTCCCTGCGGTTAGGAATCATTTTTAATATGTTTGGGCTGATTTAAAAATCTTTTGAATTTTTTAAAATGTTCGATGTTTTTTATCGCAAAAAGTTTTTTTTCGCTAAAATTTTTGTTTTCGTCAAATCTTACATTTTTTATAAACTTGCAAAACAACTGAACTAGTGTAAAATGCATTTTAAAACAGTTTGTGCATTCAAATGACAAAAACTTTAAAAAAATTAGCATCGCATAACATAAAAAGGATAAATACAAAAAGAAACACTTAAAAATATGACCCTTTCCATCCGTTCCGTTCCAGCTCTGGAAGTTACGTGCCGCTGTAAACAGTTTGCATCAAAGTATAATTGTTTTTGCTCTGTTCGCATTAACAGTGTACTGGCAATTGAAGCTGTCATCGTACACTGAGCAGGGAACTTAAACAGATTATTTTTAAATTGAAAAGCTGGGAAATTAAAAATCATTTAAGAAATTTAAAAAAAATATATCGACCTCACCTTCAACTCATGCAACCCGGTACTACTTCCCGCATCGAAATAAATCGCTTCGGTGGATTCGAGAATTTCCTGATCGGACAGTTTCGACGCACTTCCGTCCCCGGCTGCATCCAGCTGATCTCCACCGTCATCATCGTCATCATCAAAGGGACAGTAAATGTCCGACCCCTTCCCAGAGGAACTCCCAGCTCTGGACGCAGGCCTCGGCCCTCCCCCGGGAACGTGCGGCGAATGTTGCCGCTGCTGGCCGGAACTGACTCCCTGCTGCTGCTGCACGACGTAGTAGTCGGTGAAGCCCATCTTTGGAATTTTGACGTCCTTCTGCGGGAGTGAGGAAATCGATTATTTTTCACCCTTCTCTAGAAACACAGCTGTTTGGTCGATGGCGCGCCGCTTACCTTTTTGTTGATCAGATCCAGCACCCGGTACTTGATCTCTTCCATTTTATCCCGTGTTTTGTCCATGTTTTGCTCCGCCAGAAAAAGAGAAAGTTTCGTTCCGCCGCCGCGCAGAAATGAATCACCTTTTGCGCGACCTCTCCTCTCTCGCGAAACCAGCTGCGAGGACTAATTTCGTGCTTGATTCAGCATTCTTGCCACTTGTTAGTCATTGTAATTAGCACGGTGCACTCGGGTGTGTGCAGCCAAACGAATCGCTAATCGCAGTATTGACAGATTTTTACGCAAGGTTTAGCTTTTTTTCCTTCTGCTCTTTGAAACAACTTTTTTGAGATTGATCGGTCGTGTGGGTGGGTGGGCGAATGAAGCTGCAGGGAGGGTTTGTTGACAAGCTGTAAACGTCATCGCCTTTGGGGTGAGTGCCCAGTGGGTGAGGCTAATTTGTGGAGAAAACTGGTGATCAGGACGGTATTCAGCAGAACGGACGGAAAATGAATGCGGTCGAAGCGACATCTTTATGTGGAATTTGATATTGCTTATTGCAAGATAAAATCACGTTTCTCCTTAGCTGTGAGTGACAGGAGATTATTGCCGCCTAACTTTCGCAGTGTAAAAATCAGCAAGTTGAACTGAAATTCTGCGTTGACTTGGCTGTCAACTTGGTTTGTTTTTAATATTTTCTAAAAAGTCAGCTGATACTGCCTAGCTTCCAGCATATTGAGAAAAGCCTTTGGAATTGGATCGACTGACAGCTGTAAAAACACACAAAACCACGTGCTTGGCAATAGTGCGTCTAATGGTACGTTCGTTTGATGGCTAGTTCCACACTGAGTGCCGCACTCAGAGCTGTCAAAGTGTTTGTTTGAAGAAACTCGCGTTAGTTCCGCACGAGTTTCGCCGCCATCTTGGAACTGAAACTCTAGTGCCGCACTCGATATTTTTTCAGTTTCATGCGAGTTCCACGCACACTGACAAATGACGTTCGATTGAACCAAAACTGGCACCGACGAGTGCGGCACCCAGTGCCGCACCGGCTCTTCAAACGAACGTACCATAATTTTGGCCTGGAAATTACATTAGCCTAGCAATAGACCATTTTTCAGAGTGCCATTTCTTAGATTAATCAATTCTATACGAATGTTTGTTGTTGTTGTTTTTAAAATTAAGGATTATTTTTTATGAGAATAAATAATGATTTTGTTTTCTATTTGCTTTATTCAGATCTTCAAATCCTAAAATTTTGTTACATTAAAAATGTCAAATCTTATAAAAAAGAAGGGTAAATCTATATGAATTTCCTTTGCTTTATAAAATCTTGGATAAACTCTATAAAGTTCATAGTTCGCGTCAAAATACCCTTTTGCATATCTTCCAATCTTGTAAAAAGAAGGGAAAGTCTCAATAAATTGCACAAATATCGTCAAACCCTTCTTTTTATTTATAATTTGTCTTCAAATTTCATAAACAAGAAAAGTGAACCTGTATGAGATCTAAATTTCTTGTTAAAGATTTGCATTTTTAATGCTTCTGGTCTCACAAAAATCAAAAAAAAAAATAAAAAAAATAGTTTTTAGTTATTAGTTTTGCCTTCCTCACCTCACTGAGGCAAGGCTATAAAATCACTCGAAAAATGAACTTCTTAAATACTTACTTACTTACTTTATCAGCAACAGGTCTATCGACCCAACGCTGAACTAATCGAAGATTTCCAGGATGCTCGATCTTGGGCCGCTCGTCTCCAGTCGCCCACAATGTTGGCCGCTCTTGCATCTTCGTCGACTGCACACAGCCAACGCGTACGAGGCCTTCCACGAAGCCGACGACCCCGTCCAGGTTCGCTACTGAATATCGTTTTAGCCGCCCGCTCGTCCGACATTCTGGCTACATGTCCAGCCCACTTCAGCCTGTCGTGCTTGATGACTTTTACGATATCAGCATGTTTGTAGTCTTGGTACAGCTCGAAGTTCATGCGCCTGCGCCACCGGTCTCCTACTTGCTTGCCGCCGAAGATAGAACGCAGGATTCTCCGCTCGAAGACCCCAAGTGCTCTCTGGTCAGCCTCCTTTAGCGTCCACGACTCGTGACCGTAAAGAGCTACAGGGAGTATCAAGGTCCTGTACAGCGTGATTTTCGTAGGCGTCCTTAGGCTGCGGGACCTTAGCTGGCTACGAAGACCGTAGAAGGCCCTGTTTGCAGCACTAATCCGCCGTTTCACTTCGCAGCTCACATCGTTGTCGCACGTCACGAGTGTACCAAGATATACAAATTCATCCACCACCTCATATCTTTCTCCATCTATTTCCACCTCCGAAACACCATCACCTGCACTGCCACGCGCTCTGCCAGCGACCAGATACTTGGTCTTGGCAGTGTTGATGGTCAGTCCGATTTTCGCAGCTTCCCGCTTGAAAGGGACGAACGCCTCCTCCACTGAACGACGGTCGATACCAATGATGTCGATGTCGTCAGCGTATCCAAGCAGCATGTGCGATTTAGTGATGAGTGTTCCGTTTCTTTGCACGCCTGCCCTTCGCGCAGCACCCTCCAACGCTATGATGAACAGTAAGTTCGAGAGAGCATCGCCCTGCTTCAATCCATCCAACGTAACGAAAGCTTCAGATGTCTCGTTGGCTATTCGCACGCTTGATTTTGCTCCGTCGAGCGTTGCACGAATCAGTCTTATAAGCTTCGCCGGAAAGCCGTGTTCTACCATAATCTTCCAAAGTTCGTTTCTTTTGACCGAATCGTACGCCGCCTTGAAGTCGATGAACAAATGGTGTGTTTGCAGGTTGTACTCCCGGAACTTGTCGAGGATTTGTCGCAGTGTGAACATCTGATCCGTCGTTGACCGACCCGCTCGAAAACCGCACTGGTATTCGCCGACAAAGGTCTCGGTCATCGGTCTCAGCTTGCTCCACAGGATGCGGGAGAGTACTTTGTACGCTGCGTTGAGGATTGTGATGCCTCGATAGTTGGCACAATCGAGTCTTTGCCCTTTCTTGTAGATTGGGGTGACGAGCCCGTCTAACCAGTCGGTCGGAAGCTGTTCTTCGCACCAAATGCGTAGGATGATTTGGTGCAGAATCTCGGTCATCCGCGTACTCCCGTGCTTGAAAAGTTCGGCCGGAAGTCCGTCCTTTCCCGCGGATTTCCCGTTCTTGAGCTCTTTAACAGCCTTAGCTACTTCCTCCAACGTAGGCGGGTCCACAGCTTTTCCATCTTCCTCAACGTGTATCCTGTCCTCGACGATTCCCTCTCGTGCTTCACCGTTCAACAGCTGCTGGAAGTGCTCCTTCCACCTAGCCGCCACCGCAGTCTTGTCTGTCAACAGGTTGCCTTCCGTGTCGTTGCACATCACAGGGGAAGGCGTGGTTTTCCTTCTTACACCGTTGACAGTCGCGTAAAACCTCCGCTTATCGTTCGCGTTGTACTGTGCTTCCGCTTCGGCAAGTACCGTTTCGTCGTACTCCCGTTCTTTTCGGCGGTGGATTCGTTTCTCTGCTCTTCGCAACTCACTGTATCGCTCACAGTTTCGGCGCGTACCCTTAACGAGCATACGCTTCCTGGCCTCGTTCTTCTCGTCCGTCACTCGCTGGCACTCCGCATCAAACCACCCTTTGGGTTTGCGTCCTCTGGTCGTGCCGATCACTTCGGTAGCCGTTGTGTTGACGATGCTCTGGAGGGCTCCCCATTGCTCGTCCAGGTTACCCGTAGGCGCGTCCTCGTTGATCCGCTCGTCGAGCTTCCGACTGTACTCTGCAGCAACGTCGCTGCTCGCGAGGCGCTGGACGTTCAACCGCGCTATCCTCGCAGTCCGCGGGGTCAGCACGTTCGACAGCCTAGCTCGGATTTTACACGCTACCAGGAAGTGATCAGAGTCGATGTTCGGTCCTCTGTACGATCGGACGTCCATCACGTCCGAGAAGTGTCGACCATCCACCAAAACGTGATCGATTTGTGTGCACGATTCGCCATTCGGGTGTCGCCAGGTGTGCTTCCGAATGTTCATGCGCGCAAAGAAGGTGCTACAGATAGCCATTCCTCTGGCTGCGGCGAAATTGACCAAACGTAGGCCGTTGTCATTCGTGCGAGGATGAAGGCTCTCCTTGCCGATGACAGGATGGAAGAAGGCTTCCCTTCCGACCTGCGCGTTTGCGTCTCCGATGACTATCTTCACGTCGTGTCTTGGGCACTCTCCATAGGTCTTGTCAAGACGCTCGTAGAAAGCGTCTTTCTCGTCATCGGGCTTGTCGTTCGTCGGAGCGTAGATGTTGATCAGGCTGTAGTTGAAGAATTTGCCCTTTATTCTCAACACGCAGATCCGGTCATTCACCACCTTCCACTTGATGACTCGGTTCTTCTGATCCCCAATCACTACGAAACCGACTCCGTGCATCGCCTTTTCGCCGCCACTGTAGTAGATGTGGTACTTGAAAGAGGTGTTGGCGATGGGGTCCACCGCCGTGAATTCTCGCTCTCCATGACCGGGCCATCGAACTTCCTGGATGGCGGCCACATGCACGTTCAGCTTGTGCAGCTCCCGGGCAAGAAGGCCAGCACGTGCAGGATCTTGGAGAGTTCGAACGTTCCAAGTACCGAGTTTCCAATCGTTGTCCTTTTTACATCGCCTGGTCTGATGCCGATTAATCCGTCCTGAATTTCTTCTTTCGTTTTTCTGAGTTGGTGATTTGCTTCGGTATGCCGCCTAACCAGGGCTGCGAATACCTAGTCTCGGGGTGGGGCTGCCACCTTGCAGCTTCCGGGACCCAGCTGCGGTTTTCTCTCGACACCGTAACGGGGGCTTTTGTCTCGAAGCCTAACGGTACAGCTTCACCCTCCGAAGAGGGTGGAGCCCCCCTTACCCTGTCAGCATACTACCAAAGTTTCCACCGGGGGTTGGTTACCCGATCTCTGCAATGGTTACTAGTATCCCGGCCAGCACCGCGGGGAGGCCAGGGTATCGGAGTTACAGGACAAGAGGCTAAAGGACCACTTGGTGGGTCTATTTTATACCTACGGTACATAATGTACCTATGGTACGCGTTGTCCAGTCGTTCGCTGACCTACTTAAATACACCTCTCAGATATACCTCCACGTATACCTATCGACTCAGAATCAAATTCTGAACAAATGTCTGTGGGGATGTGCTGCCAGTTCTGAGATAATCGTGTGGAAAAAAATCAAGTATTATGATGATAATATTTGTGATATTATTGTTTACAGCGATAAAGCTTATTTTTCTGAGTACAATGACCCTTTGTACGACCACAAAGAGTTTAAAATGGATTTTTAAATCAATTTGGAAAAATTAACCTCGCGGTCCTTCTTGACAGAAAAGCTCCTACTTGACAGCTCGTTCCAAGGGGACCATAGTTGATCCATCGAAAAATTGTTGTCTTGCCAAAAAAAAAATTTCATTAAAATGAAAAAAGTGATCAGAAATGGTTTTTAATCGTGTTTTTTACCGTTGTACATAAAAATTTACATAGGGCTTTAGTACCCAATTGAATGAAAAATAATTAGTTTTTAGTTTTTAGTTTTTAGGTTTTAGTTTTTAGTTTTTAGTTTTTAGTTTTTAGTTTTAAGTTTTAAGTTTTAAGTTTTAAGTTTTAAGTTTTTAGTTTTTAGTTTTTAGTTTTTAGTTTTTAGTTTTTAGTTTTTAGTTTTTAGTTTTTAGTTTTTAGTTTTTAGTTTTTAGTTTTTAGTTTTTAGTTTTTAGTTTTTAGTTTTTAGTTTTTAGTTTTTAGTTTTTAGTTTTTAGTTTTTAGTTTTTAGTTTTTAGTTTTTAGTTTTTAGTTTTTAGTTTTTAGTTTTTAGTTTTTAGTTTTTAGTTTTTAGTTTTTAGTTTTTAGTTTTTAGTTTTTAGTTTTTAGTTTTTAGTTTTTAGTTTTTAGTTTTTAGTTTTTAGTTTTTAGTTTTTAGTTTTTAGTTTTTAGTTTTTAGTTTTTAGTTTTTAGTTTTTAGTTTTTAGTTTTTAGTTTTTAGTTTTTAGTTTTTAGTTTTTAGTTTTTAGTTTTTAGTTTTTAGTTTTTAGTTTTTAGTTTTTAGTTTTTAGTTTTTAGTTTTTAGTTTTTAGTTTTAAGTTTTTAGTTTTTAGTTTTTAATTTTTAGTTTTTAGTTTTTAGTTTTTAGCCTGGATTCGACCCTAGAAGCACAGACAAACAGACGGGACACTCGAGTGCCGAACCATCGTCCTTCAAAAACGGTTATTTCAAATGCAATTTTGTTTCGGCATCCACTCACCCGGCGCTGATGGCGCTGCTGTCGCTGCAGCTCACCCGTCTTTTCTCAGTGTGTGTGATGCGTGTTTTTGTTTTTAAGTTGAGCGTGAGCACGTGCGAGGCAGCAAATGAGAATACCAAAATTTATGGAATTCAGGAAATCTAACGGTGAATCACAATCCAGGCTTTGCAGGAAAAGGTTGGGGCAGCCTTGGCCATAGCCTCTTGCCCTAGCTCTTGCCCCAATATTAACCCGTACACCGTCTCGGGAGAGCTCGCCTCTCCCACCTCCACCATGGTGACGGACTGTCGATCGGCAACGATAAAATCGAGGTTCCTTCGGGACCCGTCTTGAAACACGGCCTGTTCAACTGCCTGCCGATGTCGAGGCCGCTGCTGAGGCGCCCGCTATTGCGGAGGAGTCATCTCATTCGGAGCAACCTGCTTATCCCTCGTGGACTGCTGCTCAGATTGCTGCTGCTGGTCGTCCTTTTGGCCTTTTGGCGATGTTGCGCCACTCAATCTTTTTTCCACAGTTCAGTTTCTGTTTCTGTTTCGATATAAATTTAACGGCAGCATTTTTTGGAACCTTTGCCTTGCTTTTGTTGTTTGGTGCAACTTAACTGCGCCGTGGACACGTTCCCCGCGGATGTTTCCAAACCTGGGGGAGGAGGAATCTTCGACAGAACTTGGAAGCAACGGGGAGGACCAGTGGTTTGATCTCTATCGTTGCGGTTGTAGTGCGTCGTTGCTGATGCTGCCGCATGTTTTGCCTCATGATGTTCTGCCATTGGAAACGGAACTGATTCACCGTCATCTTCTACGTTGATTTTTATTTTTTGCATCGGGTACTGACGATCAGCATCAACAAAATTATGTCGGTCAGCTGTTGATGTTTACAATCGTTAAGGCTTGATTGTCTCACGCATACAATGACATGACGCATGACAGTAATGAGTTTGTATTGGTATGTTTGGGCTGCGCTTCGGCATCAGCTCACCAGGCAGCGCTGACGTCGCCGTGGTTTGGTGAGGTTGATTAAGGACGATGGATTTCAAAAATAATTTGTATGGAGAGTCACGTCTGTTTGTCTGTGCTAGAAGGTTCCGGTGGCATTTTTCGAGACGAGATTTGTCTGCACACAAAAAAATATTACCGTAATGACAAAAGTAACTTATTTTTGATTTAAAAAGTTGCTAAAATTAGCTTGAGGGAAAGTTTTTTTCTTGTTTAAAAAATGAAAACTTTTACTGGTAAAGTTTTGGAAAATCTCCTTACTAACTGATTTAAAAGTCTTAACTTTTAATACGACTGTAAAATTTCTTTCATTTTGACGTTCTCGTGTAACCGTGTACGACTAAGTTCCAAATGTAAACAAACACTTTGGTGGGTCTGGTGGTGCTGGTGATTCTAGGACGCAAAGCAAAGCCGACCGCGGCAGCAGCCAGGAATCGGACGCGGAAACCTTCGTGAGCCAAACAGCAGCAGCGGAACGCCTTCGAAGGAGGGTGGTGCGGGTACGGGACGAGGTCAAGTGCTCAAAAAGGACAAGGCGAGCTTCCTGCAGGAACTGCAGCTGTTCCACGACCGGAATGGGTAAGAAGGAAGCTTGGGTGTTTTTGGACAAGAACGAGACAGGTGATTTTCACGGTTAGGAGAAGGAGCCGACGAAGAGGAGGACGACGAGAAGCGGGATAATCAGAGGTGGCCAGAGCGGATGTTGCACTCGGTGCCGGCGGTTTACAACACCGGTGAGTAATGATAATGTGTACAGTGGCTTGCCAACTTCACTAACTTCCATCTCTTTTAGCAACTAACCGCCCACAAATGCTCATCTCGCGACGGCGCAGCTCCAGCCGAATGAACCTGGACAGCGTGCCGAAAAATCTGTGTCATTCTCGAAGGAGGATGAAGTGCTCGAGATCGAATTCCGTTCCGAGGGCCTCATCAACCCAATATGCCGGATGCGCTTCCAGAATCTGGAACTCCCCGTTCAGGCACCTCACTTTCAAGCCGGGAAACGTCGATCACCCTTGCCGAATCTACAGTCAACTTCTCCAAACCTGTCCTGATGAAGGCCGGCAACGTGACCATCCTGTTCTCTACTTTGCTGTCGCGCGTCGAAATGTCCATCCGGAACTGTCCAGCTTGGGGTCTTCGGAAGTGACCGGTGGCGTACCATAAGAATCGGTACAGCTTGGACTCGGATTTTGGCCAGAAGCGTTAAATACAATAACAAAATGTCTTTTTTTAACATACTGTTTAAAACTTTTAAAAATAAACATAAAATCAAGCCTAGAATCAAGCCCATTTTTCTGAAACTATCACTGTAGTATTAAATGTTGTTTATTCTTGCTATTAAAGGTTCTTTTCAAATTAAAAGTAAAACACTTTTACCGATACAACGATTTTGTTCCATAAATGCATGGTAGTATCAAAAACTTTCCAACTTTTAAATTGAAAAGTTTGAACTTTCTACGAATATTAACCAACGCGAACTTTTAATCCAACGAACGATCTTTTTAAATTTAGAGTATTTTTTCTTTGTGTGTGCTCACGCCTTCCGTCGGACGGGAAGTGAATTTTGGCCCCGGACTAAACTAAAAGTTATGTCGTTAGCTCAGTCCAGGCGTAGAAGTCGTCTCCCTGGGTCCTGTCTCAGTTGGAGTATTGTATTGTGTAATGCATTTTCCAACAATTTTTTCATTGTTGAAATTCTGGCTTTTAGTTTCCATTTTTGTATGTATTTGCCCCCTCTCCTCGATGCAGGCCAAGGATTGATACCTAAGAGCATGCAATGGCACTGACCTTGTTGCGTGCTCTTCGGTTGACATCCACGTAAGGAACATCCTGGAAGGAGCGTAACTAACTACATCCGTAGTTCTGTTAGATCATCCGAATTATCTTGATCAGAACAGTATAGCTCTGGTTCCTTGCGAGTGTCCTATTTTCTTACCTCCACGTTGGCTTGGTTTTCATGATGACCTAGCTGGTGGCCTGTGGAAACGGATCGTAAACCTTTGACCACCGCGGGTCAGAGTCGAGACGGCTAAAAGAAAGGGGCGCGACAATGTGGGAAAGGGAAGTAATTTGTGATTGTAGACGGTATTGTTTTGATTCGCAGTATGTTGAGTCAACTGCTGTGGATGTACCTGAAACATCGCACAACGGGGTTTCTTTTCGTTTCATTCTCAGCTAACAGCTATCTTCTGTTTATTTTGTTTCACTGATTTCCTAAAACGGCTTCTGTTTACTATCCTCCATTTGATTTCGATTTTACTTATTTGATTCTCTTATTTCTCAACGCTTTTCCACTCTATTTTACCAATTGATGCTGCTGTAACAAACTGTCTGCTTTCCCTTAATTTGGCAGCGATGTCAATTTTGTTTATCATGTGCCTTTTCTTTATTTATCTATTTGAATAATTTCTCATCTTCCCTGTAAATTGCCCTCAATACAATCTAAGCTTGTTTGTTACCTCTATTTATTAACTATTGTTAATTTCTTTATCTACTTCATAAATTACTATCTTTCTTTTACTATAGATTCTTTACATAGTATATTTCTTTCACTGTCCATTGTTTTGAAACTTCACCTTTTTCTTAAGCAAGTGAGGTTCGAGCCCTTACTCAATTTATGGAATGATTAAAGGATTAACACAAATATTACTATTGTATTTTTGGTAAACTTTTATAACATGCTTAGGACCAAAAATTGTAACAAATTACCGCGACAAAAGAAATAGCAACAGATAAACACGACTCAACAATAGGGAAGATTTCAGGAGAAAACAATACACAATAAATAACAATTAGTTTTTGAATTCAAACTAAAAATATAACAGTTTTTTCTTTAATGAAAATTGATAGGCACACTATAAATGGTTAGGCGCTTATACTTACATCAATCCCTACGTAATGTACCACCCCCGGCCGAGTTAAAATGCGTAACCGGAAAAGAAGGTGTGCATGCCTGGCACGAACACTCAAAGCGTGTTCTAGCGTGCTGCTCGTACTGACTCAGAGCAAGGGTGAGATGTAGGTGTAAGGGCAGTGCGTGTTCGTCGGGAACCTGGTGCATAAGATCGGTCAAGGCCCGTTCTTACACTGAAAATTGCGAATTGCGAATATTTGCCCCCTCTCCTCGATTTCGGCCAGAGCTGAGGGACAACAACTTTGAAAAATATTTGCATCAGTCTATGGTCCAATTTTCAATGTTAAAAAAAATCAACATTTGTGAAATTTTTTAATCCTAGTCTAAAATTAAAAACTGGCGTAATATTAGTCCGGTCTCCATGCATTCAATCGAATTTTAACTCATAATATCATACTCAGATGTCGCTGCAGTTGGCTAATGATTTCCACAAACCACACGCTTACCAGGGGAACTCAAATTTGAGTGGATCCAAGCAAAACGGCGCAAACCGTAGTCATACAAATTTGACATCGAGTACCCGAACTTAATTTTAACATGGTGGAGCCGATGTCAAATTTGACATGCGCTGGGTACCGGAAAAATCCTCCGGGAAAGCAGAAAAACGGTTCCGGGGGACGGATATCGGTTCGGAATGATAGTTAAAAGGAAATTGTCTTTCTGGGTTAGTTTTTGGATGATTTTATTCAAATTTTAATCTAATTAAATTATCATTTTCATTATTCATTATCATTTCAGCACTTGGTGCAACGGTTCCAGCGACTATGGGTGGACGAGAACTAGCGAGTGACACTTGCCAGCGGCCGGATGACGATGCTCTTGTCGAGCGGATCGCCGGGGACGATCCGCCAGTGGTGAAAGACATCGAACGAATCGCTGGAGGGGATGAATGCTTTGATGGTGTAGAGGGGGGAATCGGAGATAGGCCACGTCGCCGGCGAGGACGGTTTACACGAAGGAAACGCAATCGGCGGGGGCTTGCACTTCGACGAAGAGATACGATCCATGAGGCGGGGTGTGGCCATGACAAAGGCAGAGTAGGCGATTCGGCGGGTGGTTGGCCATCTCCGCGATGGAGCGGTTCCTGGGCGATGACGACGGGATTTGAACTTTACGTTCCGGATGGGTTCTTCGCAGAGTGGTCCTTCGCGCGTGTCTCACTAGAAGCCTTGCATGATGGAATCTTTGACGGCGCCGAGCAGGGTTTTGTCCACTCAACGTTAGGGCTGGAGTTGCTTTGGGAGAGGTTGAGTGGAAGACCATTCCACGGCGGGGAAGGCGTACTTTGTTTGTCTCCGCCAGGGTTCTTCTAAAGGTATTCCTGACCCGGGCGCCGCCTCAATGGCAAAGCTCAGATTGTTGCGGAACTCGTGGGAGCGTGCTCTTTCCATCAGCTCCTCTTCGGCGTCGACAGTCGAGATCGAACCGTATCTGCGTTCCGCAAACGGGGCAGTGAACATTTTCGAGCCAGTTATATGAATCAGCTTTGGAGCCGGCGGCTTGGTTAACGGTTCGAACGCGTTTGTGGAACTGGCTGTGAAGATGGCCGTCGGTGGCCTGGAAGAAGTAAAAGTAGTCGGAAGTTTCGCAGTGCAGCGTCTGCACGATGTCGCTCTGCAAAAAGTTGCTGTCCTGCAGCGGTTGACCGACGTCGGCAGTTAGAGTTGGCTCTGGCGATTCCGTGATCGGTTCGGCTTGCTCGTCCAACGGAGCAGCTGGTTCCGACGATGGTTCCGTAATCTTCTTGCTCGCTACCTTCTCCCTACGCTCTTTAAGCTGCTCGAGGGCTTGCTGCACAAAAATGTTCTCCGGGCAGTCCATTCCGTCGACGCGTTCTTGCTGTTCGCGATCGATTATGCTGTTAATTCCGGCCGAATCGGCAACGAGCTGGTGAGGATACTGTTGCCTGCCGGCCTTTGGGTCGTACAGCTTAGATGTCGGTGGACCATCGGCGGTATCGTCCGAGGTCAGCACGAGTGTTATTGAGGTCTTTTCACGGCGCATCAACTGGAAAGTAACGTACTCTCCGTTCAAGGTACTTCTGGAAGTCTTCCTGTTGCTTTTGGTTCTGAAAGACCTCGAAGTTCATGTACGCTTAGAGATATCACGCCTTGTACACGTTTGGGTCGTGCTTGATGGCCTTTCTCGTAGCATGCGAGACGCACGTAGCTGCTGGCCGAGTTTCATGTAGCAACGGACAGGGAGTCGTCAGTTTCGTTTTCCTCCGTCTCGATGTTCTACTCGGCACTCAAAGTTTAACTGGTCTTACTCGCGCTTACGCCCTCTTGCCATTCGCATGTGCTTGGTGTACGCGAAGCTAATGTCTAGCTCGCTGTGCTGAATACGCGTTGGGTAAATTTGAAGGGATCGTACCGCAGTAGCACCACCAGAGTGCGGGGATCTTGTGCCACGGACGTCGAGTACCGAGTGGATTCGGCGAGCAATTGACCTGGACGCACACCTCCGGCCGTCGCTGTGAGTTCCATATCGAGCAGGTCACGCGTCGTCTGCGCCAACTCGTACTCGCCGTGGTGAACTCGTCCTGCGTGTCTTCGTGGATCAACTTGACCAACTCGTGCAGTCCTGCCGAATCGCGCAAGCCTCATGCCCACCTTGCTCTAACCTTTGCTACCGAGCACCTCGCCACTTTCGTATACTCGTACATTTGCAGAACATCTTCTTAAAACTTTTCCTACAAATAAAATTAAATAAAAATTGTAAAATTAGTGCAACAATCAAAAAAAAATCACAATTTCTTAAGTTGTGCTGGAAAGGGGTCCCGAATAGATCGATCTAGATCCACATGATCTGGTAACAGCCGACGCAGACTATTTAAATGGAACGCTGGTCCGCTTTTCAACGAAATGGCCTTTACCGCGAGAAAGTATGACAGCAGCCGCAGCGGTTCTCGTTCGAGGCGTACCAATTCCCCGAGCACTTTCCTTCTTAACCAAAGAATTCCGCTGCTTCTCAACCTTTTTCATGCGTCCATCCTGCTCATGCCTCCAAACGCTTTGTCCAGTCTCTTCAAAAACTTAAAAAAAACATCGTCCGAACGGTAAACGCGATTACGGAATGTGTTGCAGTTGGATAAGTACAGCTGCCCATTGCCACAAAGCTCGTTCAGCGATAGCTTAGCTAACGGTGCAGCGACGTTTGGGTTCCAGAAGGTGATGTCCATGTGCCGAGCTCGACGTCCTTTGGGAATCCTAAGCAGGGAGGTAATGTGGCGTAGGAACAACTGAGCTGGAGTTCGGCAAGTGTAAGCTCGGATATTAGCTTCCATTCTGCATGCGGCGTATCGAATCTCCAAAGATCATTGAGCCTCCTTCGGCTGCTGCCTGACTTTGCACAGGAAGATAAAGATACAAGAAATTAACTTCAAATCATCTGAAGGCCTCAAACTTACATTGCTTGCTACTCTGCTGGTGCTGTCGAACCCGCTAATTATTCGGTCCTCCTTTATCGACTCCAACTCTTGCTGCACGGGTTACGCGGGATACGCGATCCGTCAAACGTATTGGAGCGGTGAAGATGGACGAGAAGACCCGGGAGATGCTGGAGCAGCCCAAGCTGGTCAAGTTCTTGAAGATGGGGATGCTCTTGCACAAGAAGCGTCTTCAGGCCAGTTCGGCCAAGGCGGCGTCGGTCAAGATTGAATTCGACGCAGCTAATAGTGCCGGGAATGTGGACCGGGGAATGAAAACACCGACGAAGGTTGCGCCGGTTCCGGCTCCGGTGGCCGGCCCCAGCGTGAGCGAAATGTCCATGGACCAGATCTAAGCGAAGCTTAGCCGGAGCGCGAAATTGGCTGAAGACTTCGCTGAACAAGCTGCAGAGTGGGTTCGACAAGCTGGACAGGATTTAGAATGTACGGCTGGAGGAGACCAGAAAGAAGCCGGTTCCGCCGAGCCCGGGGACGGCGGCTAGGAATTTGACGGAGTTCCAGACGCTGGTGGTGGAGGTGTCGGTGGGTTGAGTTATAACTTATCAGTTTGCAGATAAGCTAACTGAAGAGAACAAAATGCAACAATGCATTCAACCATGCGAAACAGTTGAGATAAGAATCTTATCTTAACTCTTAAGCAAACAGCCCTTCAAATCAAAAACTAAACTAACATTGTCCACTTTTCTTCTTCCTTTTTAGGCCCACAGAAACCGATCGCTTCGCCCACCAAAATGCTGCACCAAGGTCAACCACAGCTCGCTAATGTCCCCGCGGCCGTCACGCCGAAGCTCCTGGCCACGTTGATGAGCCCCATCAAGCCGCCCTCGAAAGTTACCCCGGTGACGACCAGCCCGACCAAGGTCCCGGCCTACCAGCGGTTCCAAACGCTGGCGGATTCGGGCCGTCCGGCGCTGCAGCTGTTGTACAAGTACCGCGATCTGGGCGAGCTGTTCAAGTGCATTGACACCGTCTGCGCCATGTTCCACAACCGGAAGAAGCAGATCACGTTCCGGAAGCTGAAGCCGGCGGTGCAGCGGATTGCGCGGAAGAACTTTTACGAGAACCGTTTGGCGCAGATTAATATGTTCAACAGACTGTTGTTGGCCAAGGCTAAAGATGCCCACGAAACGTTCTTGCTAGCACTGGATCTTCCGATGAGAATCGCAAAGGAAAAGTCGACCCGTTGGACTCCGGAGTTTGATCTGGAAAGCTGCCCGGACATTGCCCAAATGCCACTTTCCTTGCCTCCGGAGGTGGAGCGATTCTCTTCGACCAAGGACGTCCTCTCCACGAGGCGAAACCCGTTTAACTTCCGGATCCAGCATCTACTCCTTCTCATCTGCCCAATAAATCTCGAAGCGCACCTCCCGGTACAGGAATTACAAGTTTTGCGCGAACAAACTGGAACCAACCCACGGGAACCGTACTCCGGGGACACCTCCCATCATCGGATCGCCGTTAACCATGTTCACTCGACCCGCCGACCTGGATATTCCGGCGCCATTGCAAGAACCTCCTCGCAGTCCATAAAACGGTTCTCCGGCGTTCCCGTTCGGTAACCGGTCTCGGCATCCTCCCACGTCCTCTCCTTTGCCCCGTGGCTGAGGAATTTTAACATAAAACATGATATTGTCAAAATATTTCCATGAATATTGCTACGAAACTTACCAAAACGTCCACTCTGTAAAACGCTAAGTCCAAAACTGACACTTTCAAGATCCATCAAAGTCATCGAGCAAAATGTAGTTCGGTTAAGTGATCTCAAATTTGCTAAATAAAATCAAAACAAACTCATCTCAAAATTGAGATCGATGAACCGAACTTCATTTTGATTGAACGAACTTAAAAATTGAGTTCCCCCAGTAAGCGTGCACCCTGCCGCTTTTGACAGATTCTGCAAAACAAAAACATTTTTTAGCTTCGTGGTCAACATTCGGAAAATAAAATCTAATTTTTGTAGATTTCCGTCTAAAATTTTTGATTAAAAAAGTTGGAAAAAGTTTGCCGCCACGATGCAGCGCGAGGAGAAGCAGATGGACATGCTGCTGGAGGCGATTCTGAGCCGGCTGAACGACCTGAAGCACTCGATTGGGGCGATGATCCACCGGCTGGAGACGGAGTTCGAGACGATCAATTGGCCAACGTTTCTGGACAACTTTGCGCTGATTTCCAGTCATGTAAGATTTAAATTGTCTTTCTCTGTGGGGTTAAGATTGATTTGGGTTTCTTTCCAGCTCACCGGTTTGGCAAAGATCCTCTCGTCGGAAATCGGAACTCCCCTTCGCAACCTGACGGTCCTCCCGCTGCTGCTCACCCCGGAACGTGACGAAGCCCTTCTTCAGCTGACCGAGGGTCGCATTCCGGTCTTTTCGCACGATCTCGTTCCGGACTACCTGCGCACGAAGCCGGACCCGGGCGCCGAGTCCCGGATGGCAGCGCACGAGGCCAAGGCAAACAATCTGCTCACGGAAACGGCCATCAAACAGGTCGCCCAGTACACCAAGGTCATTTCGCACGTTTGGGACATTGTTAGCAAGGCGAAAGAGGAGTGGGACACGGAGGCGTCATCGCGGCCAGGGATTCAGCAGACCAGCTCGCTGGCGGACACGCAAGCGCTGGTGGCCGCGGTTGGGCTCGGAAATGGACTGACGCTGCCGATGGGACCGGGCGGAGTGCCCAATCCGGGCCTGATGATTCCGCCGGCGATTAGGCAGGCGTCGCCGATAAGTGCGGTTTCGCCGGGAGCCGGAATGGGCAAGATGCCGTCGGGGATTAAGACGAACATCAAGTCCGCGAATCAGGTGCATCCGTATCGGTAAGGGGAGGAAGGCCGGGCAGTTTGGACGCAGGTAATAATATAAGCTATAATTTCACTATAACGAGTCTTGGATTTTACTGGAAGAGATATTACAAAATCCCATGACCACTTCTTTAAAAGCCGCAATTTGATTTTTGCTCCCAATGAAGTAAACCACAGACAACGTCATGAGAAAAGTCATTTAAAAAAAATTCAAGAAAGAAATAATTAGATCCAAAATTCTTACAATCAATAATTATAAACATCAACAATTCTTTAAATCTAAATATTCAATCTACAATTCTAAAATTGAAAAATTCGAAAAAATAGATTTAAAAAATTTAGATTTTCTGAAATTGAGAAATTCTAAATCTTATATCTATATATATAAAAAATTTCGACGGTTTTGTTCGAACGCGAATCAGTTCAATACGGAGCGTCGGATCGAGGTGCTTTTTGTGGCGTTGGGTTCGTGTAAGTCCAAGGAAGGTTCTTATGCCGAAAAGTTACAACTTTGGCCACTCTGGAACTGATTCCGGAAAATCTGCAGATTGTATGGGAAAAGTTACGTAAAATCAAATTTTGATCACAGGAGGCTGAATAAGCAAACAAGCTAAAAACGTCAACAAACGAAAAAAAGGCAGAACGAAGTTTGTCGGGTAAGGCTTGTTTCTTATATTTTCAAATTTATAATTTTGAAATTTTTATATTCTAAATTTTAAAATTCTAAAATTTTAAGATTCTAAAATTTTAAAATTCGAAAAATTTTAATTTTTAAAATCTAAAAATTTAAAAATTCTTAAATAAAAAAAATCTCAAATTTAAAAATTCATAATTTTTAAATCTTTTCAAAAATTTCAAAGGCTAAAAAAATGTTAGGTTAATAAAATAAAATTTCAAAAATTCTAATATTTAGAAATTCTAAAATTTTAAAATTCTGCTAAAATTACATTTTAAAATTCTTAAATTATATTTTAAAATTCCAAATTTAAAAAAAAATCGATTTTCAAATTCTTAAATTATAAAATACAAAAAATTGATAAATTCTAAAAAATTTAAATTCTGAAATTATAATATTTTAAAAATTTTATATTTTAATTCTTAGTTTTAAAAATAAAAAAAAATATGTTCATAAAGTAAAATTTCTAAAATTCTAGTATTAAAAATTCTAAAATTTCAAAAATACAAAATTTCAAAATTATAAAATTCAATATTCATAAATTTTAAAATTCTAAAATTTAAAATTCTAAAATTCTAAAATTCAAAAAAATAGTTTTTAGAATTCTCTGATTTTGAAATCCCAAAATTTTATATTTTTACACACTGAACCTCTAAAACATTCAAGTTTCTTGAATTTGGAAGCCAATAGTTCTAAAATATTAAAATTCTTTTGTTTTAAAATTACAAATTATAACATTTTTGAATCCAAAAATTTTATAATTTTCTAAATTTAAAAAATTCTGCAATTCAAAAATTCTGGGAATCTAACTCTAAAATTTAAAAAAGAATCTTTAATTCTTAGTTCAAAAATTTAATTGTAAAATCCTAAATTTATAATATTCTAGATTTTTTAAATCATTAAATTTTAAAATTATTAAATTTTAAAATTCTACAATTCCAAATTTCTTAAACTAAAAAATTCTATAAATTCTATAACGAATCTAAATTTTATGAATTCTAAATTTTAATTTCTGAAATTGTATTTTTTTATTGTAAAATTCAAAAATTCTTAGTTTTTAAATTATTGAAATTAAAAAAAAATATTTTTTAACATTTCTAAAACTCTGGAATTCTTAAAAAATAGACTGTTAAATCCTTAAACTCTTAAATTCTATTTTTTTCAATTCTTAAATTGTAATATTCAAAAAATAAAATTCCAGATTGCTAAAATTAAAGAAAAGGACCAAACATTCGAAAACTCTTAAACCCCACATTTTTAAAACTCTTCTTAAATTCTGAAATTTTTAAGTTCTATGATTTTCAAATTTTAAAAATCTAAAATTATGTATTCAAAAAAAATTAATTCTCAAATCTGACAGTCTAAAATTTTAAAATTACAGTATTCCAAATTTTTAAAACTCTAGAATTTTAAATACGATTGCATTTTTCAAAATTCTGAAATAAAAAAATTATATATTTTTTTTAATCCTAGAATTTCAACAATTTTAAACAATTGCAATATTCTACAATTGCAAAATTTCTTAAACTCTCAATTTTGAAAAATAATCTAAAAAAAAATAATTTAAAAATTCTATACTCTGGAATTCTGCAATTTTAAAGCTCCTTATTCTCAAACATTAACATTCTAAAATTTTAACATTCTGAATTTTGAACATTCTAGAATTTATAGAATTCCAAATACTCAAATTGCAAAATTGAAAATTCTGCTATTCTTAATTTCTAAAACTCTAAAATTTAAAAAGAATCTAAAATTCTTACTTTTTATAATAAAAATTCAGAAATTTAAATATGTTTCATTTCTCAAATAAATAATTTTTATAATTCTTGAATTTCAAACTTCTTCAACTCTAAAATTATAGAATGAAAATAACGAATCCAAAATTTCAAAATGCTACATTTTAAAATCTAAAATTTTAAGATTTTTAATTCTGAAATTTTTTAAATTCTATAATTCTACATTTCTAAAACTCTGGAAATATTAAAAATCTTAAACTCTAAAATCGTGAATTTTAGACATTTTTTTTTAATTCTAAAACTGTAATATTCTACAATTAGTAAATTCCAGATTTCTAAAATTCTTAAATTTAAAAAAGGATCCAAGATTGGAAAAGCAAGCTTGAATTCTAAAATCTAAAATTCTATAATTCTAAAATTTTTGAATTACAAAATTTTAAATATCTTAAATTGTATAATTTTAAAATTACAAAATTCAAAATTTCTAAAAATCTGAAATATGAATCCAAAATTTTAAAATTCCCAATTGGAAAATTTTGGAATTCCAAAATTTTTAATTTTTAAAGCTTTGAAATTCAAAAAATCTACAGTCACATTTCTACAAATTCTACATTTCTGACACTCTTTTCAAATTCTAAAATTCTAAAATTGGAGCATTCGAAGCTCCAAATTTCTTAAACTTTAAAATTCTAAAGTTTAAATAAGAATGAAATATTTTTGAAATTCTAATGTATCTGACATTCAAAACTTCTAAAACATTTTGAAACTTTGAAATTCATAAAAATTAAAACTCTATTACTTAAAATCTCAGTGGCAGTGCGTGGCCGAATGGTTACGCTGTCCGCTTTGTAAGCGGATGATTCTGGGTTCGATTCCCATCTGCTCCAACCTTCCATCGGATGAGGAAGTAAAATGTCGGTCCCGGCCTTGGTTTTTGTTAGGCCGTTAAGTCATTCCAGGTGTAGGAGTCGTCTCCATGCCATAAGTACAAACAACACACCAAACCAAGCCTACTCCGGTGGAATCGCTGGCGGCGGTTGGACTTGCAATCCAAAGGTCGTCAGTTCAAACACTAGGGTGGAAGGTTCCTTGGAGTAGAAAGAGGTTTGGGTGCTCTCCCCATTCAAGCCTTCGGACTCCTAGGTTCGAGCAGAAACTTGCAATAGAGACCACAAAAGACCCGGCAGTCGTTAATGTGGATGGTTTGATTTTTGATTACTTAAAATCTACACACTCATTTTTGGTTTTCGAGCTCGGCAGAATTCTGCCGAAAACAGAACAACTGATTTCTTCGGCAGAAAAATGCCGAACTTCGGCAAATTAACTGTCATTTTTCACCGAGTAATCGGTATGATGACTCACATTTTGCCGAGATTCGGCATATTTTTCTGCCGAGCGATAAGTTGTTCTGATTTCGGCAGAATTCTGCCGAAGTTCGGCATAAAAATCTGAGTGTGTACAGTTACAAAATTTAAAAAAATTGCGCTTCCAACTTTCTTAAACTCTTAAATTTATAAAAGAAATTAGAATTAATAAATTTAAAAATTATTAAATTATAAAACTCTAAAAATCCTTTAAAAAGAAGTTCTATAACTCTAAAACTAAAAAGAAAACGAAATTCCATAATTCCAGAAATTTTCACACAATTTTACGTTTCTCCAAAGCTCTAAAACTAAAAAATTCTAAAATTTCTTCAATTCTCAAAATTAAAAAAAATCGAGCAATTCCTTAAATTTAAAACAATAATACAAGTTAAATTAAAATTTTCAATAATATTATGCCAATATTAGTTTTATTGGCATAAGTTTTTGTCTTTCCATCTTGAAAATTTCCTCAAAAAATCAGGGGTCTAAAAATTAATTATTGCCTAAAAAATAACTTTCATTGCCAGATTTTTATTCAGAATTCAGAACACATTTTATGAGCCTATTTAAAAAAAATATTTTCATCAGTTCTTTAATACCTGTTTTAGCCATTTTTTTGTCAAAAGCAATATAAATATTGTATAAATATTAGGCTTAAAGTTCCAACATTATGTTTTTTTTTTCTCTCCCGCGTTTCTTCTGATCTCCGTAATTTATTTCTCAATTTGTAAATGAAACACGCACCAATAATTTCTCTATACAAACAGGTGGCAACTTTATTGGTTCAAGAACTATTTCGTGCAGGAAATCCGTAAACCAAGTTTATACCTCTCTAAACTCTTCCATATTTACAAATAACACAAAACCCGTCCCTCCCTCCTACTCCTTAATCTTCTCCTCGGCGTAAATGCACTCCCCAAAGGCGTCACACTTGCCCACCGAAACGGGCTTGAACCAGTGCAGCTCCTCGGACACGTGGCACGACTCGCGCAGGGCCGGCCTCGGCGGGCTAAACTCCGTCACCGGTGCGCCCTCCCACTCGAAGCCCTCGAAGCGCTGCCCGTCCGACCGGTTGCACTGCATGCTCAGCGGCTGCTCCAGATAGTACTCGAACAGCTGGTCCGCCCGCGGCCGGTTCCAGCGGATTTGGTGGTAGTTCTCGGAGCGGGCCCCGTCCGGATCGACGCCGAGCTGCTTTTCGACTCTGGAACAATTTTATTTTAATAAATTTAACTAGAAATAATTTAATAAAAAATTACTCACTCTCGCATGTACTTGAAGTAGTTGTACAGGGACTTTTCGGACAGGACGCTCTTGCACAGCTCCAGCTGCGTCGCCGGGTAGTAGTGGATGTAGTTGACGCACATCTCGTCGCTGATCGAGAAGCCGCCGAGGGTGGCCGTGTCGTAGCCGCGGGTGTCGTAGTAGCAGGTGGTCAGGAGGGCGTCACCCTGGGAATTAATAAAAAAAAATGCCAAAATTTATCTTCTTCTAATTTATAAAAATTTACTGTTTAAAAAATTTAATAAAAATTTAAATTAGTGCAAACAATATCTTAAAAAATTATGCAACAACTGAATCCTTACATTTAAAAAAATCGTGGTTTCGTAATGTGAGAACAAAAAATGGATCATTCTTAATCCATATTGTTGAACTGTATTTTTTTTCTGTAATCCGAAATTTTGCGTCTTAAACAAATTGCAATAAGTTGACATTTTAATGTATTTTTATTTTCAACGATCCATACTTTTGTGATTTTTGTTGTATTTTTGAAAACAAAGCAATAACTTTCGAGTTGTCTGAGAAATATATCATCATTTGATACTCATGTTGCAAAAATAGAACATTTGAGTTCTTTTTAGAAAATCCGTATTTCGTGCGGATAGCAATTTTGATAAACAAAATAATTGAGAACGATAGAATTTCTTTCAAATTACTAAGGAAAATATTATTAGGAATTAAATAAATGCAATCTTTTTCGTTGAGTGCAAAAACATCAATTTCTAAGAAGTTGTTAATGAAGAAAATTTTCTTCTGAAAATTATTGATTGTTTTTTTCTTGATACGAAACTTCGGAATAATCTTCAAGGAGCGATTTTTTTTAATGTATTGAGATTTGTTATATAAATTTAACATAACATTACAACTAATTATTTTTAAAACATCTGCTTAAAAATTCATATCAATAGCAATTTGATTAAAATCAAAATAACAAATTTCGAAAAATTACAGAATTTCAAAAATTTGAAGCTATGAAACTTTTTCAGATTTTCTATGTTTTTTCAATATAAAAATTTAAATTTTTCAGTTTTTGGTGTATTGAAAAAATTAAAAACTCTGTTGCCACTCTAATTCAGGTAGAATTGATTCTACTCCCAATTATCACAACATGACGAAATTCACTTAGCAATCTGCTAAAATCTCCGTCTAAAAACGAAATGTAATGTTAAAATTAAAAAAATAAGAAATCTGGAAGTCAACAATTTGAAATTTCAAAATTTACATATTCAAAAAATAAAAAAATAGAATTCATAATTCGAAATTGCCAAAACTTACAGGCTCAAAAAACGTAAAAAAAGTACGAATTATTAAATTGAAAAATTACGAAAATATTACAATTGTTTTTTTTTAATTTTAAATTTTTAAAAAAGTTTTTAAATTATTAAATTATTGAATTATTAAATTATTAAAATATTAAATTATTAAATTATTAAATTATTAAATTATTAAATTATTAAATTATTAAATTATTAAATTATTAAATTATTAAATAATTAAATTATTAAATTATTAAATTATTAAATTATTAAATTATTAAATTATTAAATTATTAAATTATTAAATTATTAAATTATTAAATTATTAAATTATTAAATTATTAAATTATTAAATTATTAAATTATTAAATTATTAAATTATTAAATTATTAAATTATTAAATTATTAAATTATTAAATTATTAAATTATTAAATTATTAAATTATTAAATTATTAAATTATTAAATTATTAAATTATTAAATTATTAAATTATTAAATTATTAAATTATTAAATTATTAAATTATTAAATTGTTAAATTATTAAACTATTAAATTATTAAATTATTATATTAATAAATGATTAAATTATTATTATTATTGTGATTTCAAAAGCAGAACATTCTATAAATTTTGCAGTATTTCAAAACCCATATTTCAATAACTGAAAAATCTGAGTTTTTTTCAAGTTATCCTATATTTGTGATTCTCTAAACATTTTTTGAAAATAATGCAATACCTTTCAGATTGTCTGAAAATTTGCGATCATTGCAAACCCATATTGCTTAAACCATAAATTTTTTCCATTAATTCGTAGTTTTGTGAAGATTTGAGATTTTTTAAAAGCAAAACAATTTCATTTGAAAAACAACAAAATTATTTTTTTCAAAAATCCGTATTTTTCAGAAAAAATTCAGTTTTTTAAATACTGCAATTAAATATTTTCGATATTTCTGAGCAGTTTGCAGTCATTTGCCACCAATCCTGCAAAATATTATTTTTTTTTCGAAAATCTGTATTTTTGTGAAAAGTAAAACATTCTTTGAAATTTGCAATCACTTGACATCATATTGCAATCTAAACTTTGAAAAATATTTGCAACGGCCTAACTGATTTTTTTCCTCAAAATCCGTAGTTTTGTAAAATAAAAACGCATATTTGAAATGTCTTCGAAATTTGCAATTTTTCGTCAAAAATATAGATTTTTTTTTAAATCCGAAAATTTCAAAAAAAAAAATGTATGGAAAAAGCAGAAATTGTCGGATCATTGTCAAGTGTGAGATTATTATGTAAAATTTTATGACAAACAACTTTGTCTAAGACCACCAAACGATCCGAGTTAAGCCTGGAATCGAATCAGGAAATACCCCTGATGTCGATATTTTTGTTGTTGTCACCCTTATATGGATGGCAAAAAACAACTACTTTTACATTTCTTTCGATCATCTGAAATTTTGTTGCAAAAACTTCAAGTTTAAGTATTTTAGTTATGTAAAAAAATCAGTATTTACTAGTATTTAGTACTTCACATATGTCACAAAATTTTGTGTTATTTTTTGTGCATCCGTCCATAAATTTTGTGCAAAATTGATTGTTTAAAACACAATTTAATAATTTTAGAATATCTTTGAAATTCCCAATTTCTATCAACCATATTACAAAATTAAAAAATCTCTAGTAGTTCTGAAATCATTTTCGAAATTTCTATGAAATTTGAATTTTTTTCACGACCCATATTGCAAAACTTAAAAAAATGTAATTTTTTCTACATTTCATAGTTTTGTGAAAAACTTGAGTTTTTTTTAAATCGAACCATTACTTTCAAAATGTCTGAAAAATTGCAATCATTTGACACCCATATTGCAAAAACCGACTGATTTTTTTAAACGTAATTTTTAAATGTTTTTGAAACAAAAAAAAAAATCTTTTTCGAAATGTTTTAAAAATGTGTGGTACTTGAAACCCATATTAATAGAACTGAAATACTGAGTTTGGTTTTCTATAACCCGTAGTTTTGTGAATGATTTAAGTAGTTTTGAAAACAAAAAAAATCAAAATGTTTTTGAAATTTGCAATAGTTTGACACCCATATTAAAAACTCCTAAAATTTTCAGTTTTTTTTTTCTAAAAATTCGTTGTTTGGTGATTTTTTTTAGTTTTTTTTACTTACCGAAAAATTTCTTTCAAAATGTCCGAAATACCAATTTTCAGACACCTTTAAACCGTTTTTTTTAATTCGTAGTCTTGTAATTTTATTGAAAACTTAAATAAATCTTTCAAAAAAGCTGAAATATTCTAATCTTTTGACACTTAAAACAACTTAAAATCCGTGTTTTTTTTTTTCAATAAATCGTTGTTTTGTGGACTTCAAAAAATTTCGTAACGATGCAATAATTTTCGAAATGCCTGAAAAAGGTGTGATCATTTGAAACCCATTTTTCTGCATTTTTTCTATAATCTGTTATTTTTGTGAAAATTTTAAGTATTTTGAAAACAACCCATTGCTGATAATTTCATTACTTTTTTGTGAAATGTTTTAGTTTTTTTTTCATTTTTTTATTCAAAAATTCCGAGAACTCTGCGATTTTTGACACCCATACTACTAAAACATTAAAAACTTGTGCATTTTTTTTTCAATAATTTGTAGTTATTTAAAATATTGGAGTACTTTTGAAAACACATTTACTATCGAAATTTATTTGAGTATTTTTTCCCATAAGATAAGACCAATGCAAATATTTTTCAAAGTTTTTTCCTCGGGTCTGGCCGCGGTAAAAAATAGAAAAATTTAAATAACAAGCCATAGCCTCAAAATTTTAAAGAAACAAGTGTTTCAAAATGCATTTTACAGTAGTTCAGTTATTTTGCAATTATTAGTTTTCAAAAAAATAAATAAATAAATAAATAAATGATTTGACGAAAACCAAAAAAATTAAAATTACAAAGATTGTTGAACCCAAACCCAAATACCTATACTAACTTTAAATAAATTTTATACCATCCTAATTCGCAGATCGCTGAAAAAAATTAAGATAAAACCAATATTTTTAAAAAAATACAGATGTACAAACCCAAGGGAGAAAAAGTTTTGAAATTTTGTAGTAAAATTGAGTGTTTTTTTTGTTTTGCACAATACACACCACTTTCGCGATGTTTGAGAAATTTGTTCTCATTCGATTCTTATGTTGCAAATATAATCCGAAGTGTTGGACACTTTTAACACAGACAAACAGACGTAAATCTCTTTTTAATTCCATCAATCAGGAATATAACGGCTGATTTGAATTTAAACTTAGTTCTCGGATTATCCACCAGAATAGGATGGCGCTGCAATCAAGGCACACTTTCAAATGACGTTTAAGCCAAAAGTTTCAGGTAGCGCGCCAAAAGTTTTGTTTTTTTTTTTCTGCTGCTACTTGAGTGTGAGGATGGACCAGTTTGGAGAAGATTGATCGGTGGAATTTTTGGATACGGACCCGCCTCCGTGTGTGGATTCCGCTGAATGGTCTGTTGAGCATTTAGATAATCCTCAATCCTTCCCGGCCGAACCGTTAGAAGAAGAGACGCCGGATTGGTTTGAAAGTTTTATCACAAAACACGAGCTACAGGATGAAGATATGCCGGATGCGAACTGCGGAAGTCTACTGCTAGACCGACACGAGCCACTGGACGAAGAAATGCCGGAAGCTACGAGTAACGATTCCGGTGTTCTGAACATCGGAAGATTCTTAGGCAATTCCAACAACGAGACGCCGTCCCATTCAGCTGATTTTGTTATTTCATCCGTCGGCGTTGGTAAATTTCAACTAGATCTTGAATGAATGCAATTAGAAACTGAATTTGGTCTACATTATAGATGGTGTACCCCAACTTGACCAGGTGAATGGGTTAGGCAATGCAGTGTCCACCGAAATCGCCTCGCCAACCTCGAGCACGCAAGAGACCGCGAGAATCTTGACTCCGTCGTGGTCCTCAAATCCGGCCTTCGTGAATGACGCGGTATCCAGCGATGGTGATTGCGCTTACCACGATTTCAGCAACTCGGTATTGACAACCCGGCCGACCTCGAGAATGTTGACTCCGTCGTGGCCCTCAAATCCGTCCCTCATGGATGAACCGGTGTCCAGCGATGGCAATTGCGCGACCCGGCCGACTTCGAGCACGAGTCTACCAAACAGCGTTTGCCTTCCTAAATTGCTTGCCGAGAAGGTAGCTTAACCTCACGCCAAGAAATTTATTATTTAAACTCATGGCCAATTTGTGGGCATTGTTCACAAACAGCGCAGTAATACCCAAACCACCCTCAAACTGGTGCATCTTTCCATCAACCTCTGCAGCCTACACGAATGTTTCCTCGGCAAGATTTACCTAGTGCATGGCCGCAATCGGACGCGGACGTGGACCGTCTGCGTGAGTTAAGAATTTGAACTTCTTGCATTCTTCTCACATAGAGTTATCTACGCGCGCATGTATTGCGTGTACGTACACGAAAAAGATTGAGGTTAAATTTTGTACCCGCCAGCAAAACAAATGGGATGCAGGCCAAGGGCGAATGATACTGATAATACCTCTTCAGTTGACGCTTAGGCGAGGAACATCCTGGAAGGAGCGTCACTGACTACGTCCGTAGTCCTGTTAGATCATTCTTGATCAGAACAGTATAGCTCTGGTTCCTTGCAAGTGTCCTATTTTCTTACCTCCACGTTGGCTTGGTTTTCATGGTGACCTAGCTGGTGGCCTGTGGAAACGGATCGTAAACCTTTGACCACCGCGGGTCAGAGTCGAGACGGCTAAAAGAAAGGGGCGCGTCAATGTGGGAAAGGGAAGTTATTTGTGATTGTAGACGGTATTGTTTTGATTCGCAGTATGTTGAGTCAACTGCTGTGGATGTACCTGAGCATCGCAGAACGGGGTTTCTCTCCTTTCCATTTCCAGCTACCATCTATCTTCTGTTTATTTTGTTTCACTGATGTTCTAAAACGGCTTCTGTTTACTATCCTCCATTTGATTTTGATTTTACTTATTTGATTCTCTTATTTCTCAACGCTTTTCCACTCTATTTTACCAATTGATGCTGCTGTAACAAACTGTCTGCTTTCCCTTAATTTGGCAGCGATGTCAATTTTGTTTATCATGTGCCCTTTCTTTATTTATCTATTTGAATAATTTCTCATTTTCCCTGTAAATTGCCCTCAATAAAATCTAAGCTTGTTTGTTACCTCTATTTATTAACTATTGTTAATTTCTTTTAATTAATTACTATCTTTCTTTCACTATTGATTCTTTACATAGTATATTTCCTTCACTGTCCATTGTTTTGAAACTTCACCTTTTTCTTAAGCAAGTGAGGTTCGAGCCCTTACTAAATTTATGGAATGATTAAAGGATTAACACAAATATTACTATTGTACTTTTGAAAAACTTTTCTAAAATGCTTAGGACCAAAATATTATAACAAAACACCGCGACAAAAGAAATAGCAACATATAAACACGACTCAACACTAGGAAAGATTTCAGGAGAAAACAATACACAGTAAATAACAATTAGTTTTTGAATTCAAACTAAAAATATAACAGTTTTTGCTTTAATGAAAGTTGATAGGCACACTATAAATGGTTAGGCGCTTATACTTACATCAAACCCTACTTAATGTACCACCCCCGGCCGAGTTAAAATGCGTAACCGGAAAAGAAGGTGTGCATGCCTGGCACGAACACTCAAAGCGTGTTCTAGCGTGCTGCTCGTACTGACTCAGAGCAAGGGTGAGATGTAGGTGTAAGGGCAGTGCGTGTTCGTCGGGAACCTGGTGCATAAGATCGGTCAAGGCCCGTTCTTACACTGAAAATTGCGAATTGCGAATTGCGAATTGCCAGCAAAACAAATGGGATGCTAGTGTGCGTGAGCTTGGGCTTAGATATCTCTATGTTGGTAAACAAATGTAAATGTTAGTAAACAAATCTCCCTCCTCTCACTACAACAAGAGTGACCGCGTTCACTCACACACTAACCAATTCTCATATACAGTGATGCTTAATGCTAGTATTGGCCACCAGATCGAGCTACTAGCTAACCTTTTTCCATTTTTTTGTGATTGATGGATTTTCGTTAAATTTGTTCAATGATTTACGTCTGTTTGTCTGTGCTTTTAAGTATTAAAAAAAACTACTTTTAAAATGTTTAAAAAATAGCAGTACTTGGAAACCCTCTTTTTTTCATGGTAGGTTTGTTTGTTTGCCTGGTGAGACAAAAAAAAACGTAAAAAAAAATTGTCCCAGCCTAACATGTTATATATTTTTTTTACAATTGTAAAAATGTAAAACAAAATCAATTAGGGGAAAGTGGGGCAAGCTTAGGAAATGCTCGTTATAACCCATTAAAAACGATAAAAGATCTGTCGGATTTTTTTTATAATCATCTTATTCCAGGTCTTGACTAAGACTTTGGTAGAACAAATTTTTAAAAAATCCAGTTTTTTAATGTAAAAAATTGATTTTAAAATTTTAGATTTTCCGTACGTTCTACTCAACTAGTGGGGCAAGACGAACAACCCGTTGGGGCAAGAGGGACAATCTAGGGGACAATGCATGAAACAACATGTTAATTTGCTAACAATTGAACTGTTATCACTTACATACATCAGATTAGAATGTATTTGAAACGTTTCTTTCATTTTTAGATTGAATAATTATATTTTACTATAAATTTGATCGTTTTTACGAAAAAAATAATTACTTAGATGATAAACTGTAAATTTTAATAATATCACTATATTTTGTGTGGACATTTTTTTTATCAACTGTTTATCAGTTTTTAAGTACTTTTATGTATTTATTTCCCAATAAAATATGTTGTCACAGCAATTCGTATTTTTTTCCATACTAAAAACCCATACAAGATTTTTTAAAAGCTCTCAAGAAAAATAACCAAAAGTTAAATCATACTTTATAATAGGTGCAAGTCATTGATAGGGACACTACTGATCTAGGAAAAATAGCATTTTGATAAAATGAGCCTTAAAACGAACCCTAAGCCTTATTTTGTACTTTTCAAAATTATAAGAAAACTAAGGTTTTGACAAAAACTTCATTCAATCATATGCCCCGTGGCGTTTACGTCGTTTTGGCGGTTATGTGGTAGTAGTATCAACTAATTGCATTGCTAGCAACAATTCCTCATACTGGAAATAATCAAAATTGTAAAAATTACGGCCGTACGAGCGATTGTTCCTCTTGCCCCATATGGTCGTCTTGCCCCACCTTCCCCTACTTTACAACAGAAAATGGGTTTAGTCCAGACACAATCCAAAAATACAGAAAAATACTCACCGGCAAAATCTTCGGCCTGTACCGCAGCTGCCTGATCTCCTGGTAGTGGTGCGAATAAAAGTCATCCCGATTAACTTCCGGCAGCTCGGTCGCCCCCCTGAAATGCCTAGTCAGGACACGAACCCCCCTCAAATGGGTATGAAGCTGGGAGCCAAAGATGGTGATTCCGGTTGGGGGGAGCGCCACTTTGGTACACTCCGCGATACAATATCCGGTCAGCGGGAAGGCCACCTGCCCTGGTGGGATGGCCATCTTGTCGGAGTACTCGAGACCGAGTTCCATGATGGCGGCGTCGTGTTTTCGGAGTTTTGAAACCACGTCGATGCGCATTCCGGAACTGTCGACGATGTTGGGTTTGAGATCCGGGTTGTTGAAGTGGACTTCCAGCCGGATGTACGGGTTGAAGTCTTTGCCGCCGATGGGCAGTCCGGTTTCGTGGGGGTACGTGAAGGGACCGGCGCCCATGGCCCACAGGGCCATCACCTTGTTGCAGGCTTTTGCTTCTGGTGGAAGATCCGCGCAGCTTCCCTCGTAGAGGGGGATCTCCAGCTTGGAGTCCGTCACGCACTGGAACACCTCCATGTGGTGAACAACGTGCTCGTTGGTGATTATCGGCTCGAATCTCACCACGTGGTGTTTTTTCGCCGCTAGCCAAGACTCCAACCGTTGGACCTTGCACCAATAGGTCGTTTCCACCGCCGGAATCGCCACCTTGTCCAGCTTGATGTCCACCTTCTTCGACACCGACTTGGCCTCCGGAATCGTAATCGTGTCCGCCCGCAGAATCTGCGCCTGCAGCACCCCTCGATCGCCCTTCCGGATCTCCGGCATGACCGTCCAGTTCCGCCCAAAATCCAGCTCCTTCTTCCCCCTCATCCACACCACGTACATCGTTCCCCCGTGAATCGCCACATCCTGCGGATCGCACGTGTCAAACTTCCGCCGGAACGCCACACTCGACTCGTCGATCCGCATCACGTCACAGTTCTGCTCCGAGTCCACGTAAATCCGGTTAAAGTCCCGCGAGGTGTACGCGTCCAGCACCTGGTGACCCACCGGACCGCGCGTAAAGATGCACAAATCCGTCCGCCGGAGTTCGCCCCGCGGGGAAAATCCCAGCGCGAAGAACTTGTACCGGCCGTGCAGGAACGTGTTCTGCACGTGGAAGAGCACCTCCTTCTTGTACCAGTCCATCATCCAGGTCAGCTTCAGCTTGGCGTGGTCCAGGTTCAGCGTGTGGATCTGCGTCGACGAGATGTCTGCGGGGGGAAAAGGGTGGAATGTTAGTATTCTCTCTTTCTTTTGATGCCAGAGACATCTGGTGGCAAATTTTCGTTTGGAATCTCAACAGATGGCGCCACTCAAATGTCATCTTTGAATCGCTTTAATATTTCAACTCTCAAACGAATCATCTCCGTTGCATTGTTTAAAAATTCACGCGGAAAATCTCGTCATCCAAGCGATAACGAACGGAACTAGCGGAAGTTTATTTGTTGATTGTCGTCGTCCCTGCCCTCTTGCTCGTTCGTAGTCATGACTCTGTGTAACTAACTTGGTTCATATTTCATTTGTCCTGGGCCTCGCATTGTAGCACGAGAGTAAATCAAGTGAAACTGAAACCATCAACCCGGGGTGCTCTTGCTGTCGTGTCTCCTGTCGCTTTTTTTCCGTCCACTTCCCGTTCCGGTTGGCGGGCGGAGGTCGCGATCAGAGACAAGTAGAGTCATTTTTATCAAAATATAATTATATACAGTCATCAAGTTTAGAACTCGCGCAAGTTTCAAGCTACCGTCAACTGCGTGTTAAGGATCTGTGGCAGGGTGTCCACCAGGTTTCGATTTTCTATTTTCAGTTTTTTCCCAGATTTCTCTCAATTCCAAAAGGATTTTTTCCGTAAGGTTTTTAAATCTAAATCAATTGTTTTTTTTTTTTATCTGACCTGAGTATCGACAGTGGTTAGATATATGTAAATCGGCAAAAATGTCAGAGATTGTTTTGAGCACACACTTAATCTTTTTTTAAATCTGTTTTCAGGGCATTAAAATATACATTTCCATTTATTAACAAACAAATTTGAAGACATTTGGTTGTATCATTACCAAGATATAGCTATTTTAATTTAGCTGTTTCAAAACACGGGTGGCACGATATCTCAACACTGCTTTGACCAAATCGGCTCAAAATTTTTGTGAAGACTCTATAAAATGGTTCTGTATGACGATTAAAAAAAATCAATAAGAGATATAAGGGTAATTCTCTACCAACTCACACGAAATCGGGAAAAGTTGCCCCGACCCATCTTCGATTTGCGTGAAACTTTGTCCTAAGGGGTAACGTTTGTCCCTGATCACGAATCCGAGGTCCGTTTTTTGATATCTCGTGATGGAGGGGCGGTACGACCCCTTCTATTTTTGAACATGCGAAAAAAGAGGTGTTTTTCAATAATTTGCAGCCTGAAACGGTGATGAGATAGAAATTTGGTGTCAAAGGGACTTTTATGTAAAATTAGACGCCCGATTTGATGGCGTACTCAGAATTCTCTCAATTTCCATTACTTAACTGTAAACTTTTTGGAATATGTCATTTTATGTGAAATTTAATGTACTTTTCGAATCTACATTGTCCCAGAAGGGTAATTCTTTCATTGAGAACAAAATTTTTCATTTTAAAATTTCGTGTTTTTTTCTGATTTTGCAGGGTTTTATTTTATAGTGTAACAATGCTCTACAAAATTGTAGAGCAGACAATTAAAATCGTAATAACTCGTGATGTTTATAAGCAAACCCCTTATGTCCATATATTAAAAATATATTACTTTTTGTAATTATCTGCTCTACAACTTTGTAGAACATTGTTACACTCTAAAAAATAACCCTGCAAAGTTAGAAAAAAACATGAAATTTTAAAATGAAAATTTTTGTTCTAAATGAACAAATGACCTAATGTAGATTCGAAAGGAACATTAAATTCCCCATAAAATGACATGTTCAAAAAAAATTTACATTCAAGTTACGGAAAATGGGAGAATTTTTAAAACTTTTTTAGTGTTTTTTTCGATGAAAAATACGTTTTTTCAGAATTCTGAGTACGCCATCAAATCGGGCGTCTAATTTTACATAAAATTTCTTTGACACAAAATTTCTATCTCATCACCGTTTCATGCTGCAAATTATTGAAAAATACCTCTTTTTTCGCATGTTCAAAAATGGAAGGGGTCGTACCGCCCCTCCGTCACGAGTTATCAAAAAACGGACCTCGGATTCGTGATCAGGGACAAAAGTTACCCCTTAGGACAAAGTTTCACGCAAATCGAAGAGGGGTCGGGGCAACTGCTGTGTGAGTGTGAGGGGCATGGTGCTCAGAAAAATAAGCTTTATCGATGTGAACAACAATATCGCAAAGTTAATTCTAATTATAGGACCTAATTATATCAGCAGGGTGGCGACTCAAGTCAGGAAATCAGGAAAGTCGAAAAAAATGTTAGGAATTTGTAAAAATCTGCAAAAATTGGAGAAAGTCGGAATTTGTGTTTGTTTTTTGTCAAAAAGGCGAGAAAATCGGTCTGGAATCCATGAGCATGAAAAATATTTTCTATATTTTTAATAATTTTGTGATATTTTGTTTTATTTTCATTTTAATAACACTAAAATTTTATTTGAGCACATAACGACAAATTGTAAAGTTTTTTTTTACAAGGTCCAATAAACAAAATTTTATATATTTTTTTGCAAAAAACACCCAAAAAGCAAAAATATTAAATTTTGTTTATAAAAAAAACACTCATAATTTAATGTTCCTTCCACTATTTTATTCTGTTAATTTTGGTTTCGTTGATTTAAATGTTAAATCATCGGATTGGAGCCTTTTTAAAAAAAACAGTTAGAAAAAGTAATTTATTGTTCTTTACTATTTTAAATGTCCAAAAAATATTTGAAATATAAAAAAGAAACTCAGCTGATTATGAGTTTGGGTAAAAAATGAAGATAAAGGTTTATTTTCATTTATCGGAAAAACTTGACTAGCAAGCGAAAACCAAACGTTTTCCTTTTCCAACGAAAATAATTGGAAAACTTTTTGGCTTCTCGATAAAATTAATTGTAAAAATCGTAGACTCCAAAGTTTTTTTTTCAAATCTTAGCTTTTCAAATATGTTTAAAGATTAAGTCTCTTAAAAAGTTTCGCATAAAATTTGTGGTAAATTATTTTATCGAAATGGATTTTTCATTGAAATAAATTTGAAAATACTGAAAAACTGACAAATAAATCAACCTGGATCAACAAGAATTAAAAAATGCATACACTCTTCGGTATTTCGATTTCGTTCAAAGAATGTTGATAAAATTCTTGATTCTTGATAAAAAAAATGGTGGCAAAATTAAAATTTAGTTATGTTAACATTTTGCCATTCAATGGTTAAAATAAATCATTTTTTTTGTAACAAAATTAACAAGAAAATAAATGCCTAAATTTTCTTGTTAATTTTTTGATTCTTCAATATTTTTTTTAATCGAAATTACTAAGGCTTTTATGCCTCAAGTATTTATTTTTTAAATAAGGTTGTTGTTAACTTTTATTTGTGCTAAAATTGTCAATAGTTTTTTTTTTTATGTGAAAATTTTGCTCGCTGGTAAATTTTCACTTTTCCATAAACAATTTTCACAATCATTTCTTTGGTGAAAATCATTATTATTAAAAGTTTTGGAAACGTCGGGAATTCTTAACTGGGATTTTAGTGGCCACCCTGTACCATCAGATTTTTTTAAAAAATGATTTTCATTCCAAATAAGGTTGGTACAAACTTTATTTAGAGGTTTTGTGTCCCCCCCTTTTAAAATTGGGCCGAAAAATTAGGGGGCGAAAAAATATTTTTTCAAAAAACGTCAAAATTTCCATGGAAATTTTAGTGGAATCAGCTGAATATGTTTAAAATGCATTCCTCTGCGTTTATAATCATTTTTTTTGTGCATTTTTGGCTTAATCTAAAAATGTTTTGAATGTTTTGAAAATTTTCGATGTTTATTATCAAAAAAAATTTTTTTTTGCTGAAATTTTTGTTTTGGTAAAACACTTTTTCAATATTCACTTTTTATTTCAGTATTTGTATTATTTTTATTTATTTTTTACTAAATTCAACACCAACAAGAATTCAATTTTTGTTGCCATGTTGGATCCACCTAAAAGTGTTTTTTCTTTGTAAAAAAAACTGACTCTTTTGCCAGTCATGCTCAAGCTACACCAACTCAAAAAATATTATCATAAGTAGCCGAAAATTTCCAATAAATTTCAATTTCATATTTTGATTTTTTTCAGTTTGACAGATTAGAACAATTTGTATTTGTTTTATTTTTGATAGGATGTTTACTGTAGATCGATTTTTTTTCAAAATTTTACGAAGTTTAAATATATACTTATATTTGTTGATTTGCAAAAAAAAATGGTTTCAGTTTTTTTTTGTAAAGAATTTATCTATTTGAAAAAATAACCATTTCAAATAAAATATACTACAATTTTTTTTCAAAAAAGAAAATCTTGGCGTTCGAACAACTGTCTGAGATTTAAAAATAAAATCATATAAAAAAATCTGGGATGCTTCGCAAGAAATAAAAATATCATGCTCTTCTTAAGGTGATACGGGAAGGCAGCACCGTATTTAATTGCGCCTCAAGTTTTTGGACGCACCCTTAAGGAAAACGCCGTAACTTACGAAGTTTTGTATTTTCTAAATAAAAATATTCTTTATAAAAAGCAATTTGTCGATTTTGTTTTAAGAAATCTGGATACGACATTTCGAAAAATAACTGTAGAATTATAGTAATATCCATAAATATAGTGAAAACAAACTCCCATTTAGTTTAAAAGATTGTAAAGATCGTATTTTTCCAGATGTTCTTTCGATGAAATTATTTTCCCGATAATTTCTCGTTTTTCCTGCTTTTGCCTGTGGTTGCCACCCTGACGTGTGGTGAATTTGAAACTGCCGTGGTGAGTTTCTGCTCAATCAACTGTTATTGTTAATGTTAATTCTTTATTTCTGGCAGTTTTAACCTGTGCCGTCATTCGCTGCCCGATCAATCAACTGGATTGATCAATAATTAATGTTTGATTGCTGAATTTTGAAACAAATTGACGTTTTTTTGTCTGTGGTCGTAGTTTTTGATCTGCGCTGAAAAATAATATGTTCTTAAATTGTCATTGTAAAACTATTAATCAAATTGAAAAAAATATGACAGAAAAAATGTTTTTTTCTTTGGTAAAAGATTTGCCATAAAACGACTTAATTTTTTGACAGTGTTTTTTTATTTTAAAAAGTAGATCAATCAAGTGGAAAAATTGCCTTACTTCAGTATAATTTTCTTTTTGAAAAGAATATTTAAATAAAAAGCTCTAGAGTAATTTTCGTCAAAAACTTCAATGTCATGATTGAAGGCAAACAAAGCTTTATTGAAATATGCAATAAAGGCATATTCTAACTATTTTAAGTCTTTTATGATCAAAATTGTCAAACTTTCGCCGAGCCATTTCCACAATCAAATTTGCTTGATTAACGCTGATAATGAAAATTGCATCGCACCGAAAATTTAATAATTTAAATTCCGTGCACGGCACTCTCCACCCTTCGTTAGAGCGCACCTCCATCAGCATAATAATAATTAAATTTTAGCCCAACTCAAAAAAGTAAAAAATAAAAAAAAGGTAGAGCAAAAACCCACCTTATCTACGGGTAACGGTCGCCGGTCTAACCACCATCATCGTGTCTCTCATCCCATTCTCATCAAGCAGCATCACTCTGCCACTTTGCTCAAACAAGTTAATTAAAAGTTTCCAATTGATACTAGAAAATATCCCACCGAAAAAAAAATCCCTCCCCTCAAATTTGATTATTATTCATCGCACGCAAAAGCCTTCCCACAAAAAAATATTATCGTTAAATTTCCTGTTTCTGGTTTTTGGGATCCTTAAAAAAAGCAGAAGACGAAGAAGAAGCCAAAAATGCCCATAAAAATCGCACCAAATGTCGGTTACCGATTTGCTGCTTCCTTCCGGTACTTCCGGAATTTTCGCCCTCCCGAAGGCGAAGGCACGCAATCACATTAAAGTCCTGTTTTTGGCCAGCCCCACCCCTCCTAAAAAAGAAGAGATGGTGGTAATTACCACGCTCCTTGCATTATTACACACAAGTCGTTAATCCAATTGCGTTAAAGTTTCGCTTCTTTTTTTTCTTTCGCCTGCTCTCTTTAGTACGTTTTATTAAGAAACAAGATGCTTGCTTCACAGATAAGAAGACTTGAAGCTTCTGATTGAAAATTTTTGACAATTGCTCACTAGCGCAATCTGTTGGCCGTTGGCGAAAACTGCCTTTTCTTACCCAAATTTGATTGCACTAAATTCAGAGTGTAAATAAATCATCCATTCTTGCAAACGATGGTGGCGCCATCTATTTATCTGTGCCCGCTCCGGGATGGTCCCTCTTTTTGATGAGCTTCATCATCATCAACGCCAACACAAACGGGCGTCTTTAGTCTTTGGTCCTTCGTTAAGGATCAACGATTGGTTGTCGTCGTCGTCGTCCCGGCGTGGTCTTGCGGCTCAAAAGGGCAAATTGTCTCTTGCTTAATGTGGTTCTCCTACCTTTAGAGGGAAAACATTCCAGCCAGCCATCCGGCTGGAATTCTCGTGCGTGAGCACTGGAAAAAGATGGTGGGAGTGACGGGGTTGTTGGCAGGGTTGCCAGCAAGTATGAGTTGTGGGTGACCTTAGGAATATTTTAATTAATTTCTTCTAAATTTTAACGTTGGGTTTAGTCCGGAAGATTCATACAAATTTTGAAGGTTTATACAAAATTCAATGAGAAAAAAAAAATATGAACCCGGCAACCCTGTTTTAAGTAACGAGTAATTTCCTGAAGTTGATATAGTTTTTTAATCGAATGCTTCGAATTAAGTTAAAATTTATGCCTAAAACAAAGATATTTCTTGGCGGGGTTGCCAGATTATCGCACTTTATAAGGCTCAATCTTATAAAGTTTTGATAATCTTGAGTGTGTTGAAGGGAATACTTAATACTGATTGAATAAAGTTTTAAGAAGTTACATCTCGATTACATAACATATCGAAATTATATCAGATGAATTTTTAAATACATTCTAATTTTTTGGGAACACTGCTTAGATATTGTGATTTTTTAAACTCATGTTTTCCATTTTTTTAAAAATTGCGTTATTTAAAAAAATGTTAGAACATGGTTAAAACTGCAACCAAAGTACACAGGAGAATGAGTTTTAATCATTTTAACATATATGGGTCATTCCAGGTCAACTGAGTACCTACACTTTTGGACTCGACCTTCACCGATTTGGACCAAACTTGGAGGGAACGTTTATCTATCGATAGTTAACAGAAATCCCAAGTTTGGTGCTGATTGGACCATCCCTCTATTTTTGGCACCGCCCACTTTTTTGGCGATTTTCTAAAAAAAAATTCTTTTAATCATAACTTTGCAACTATTTGAGCAAAAGACTTTCTAAAGGTTGCATTTTATAGAAAATTGTCCAAGGAATTCTATAAAAATAAAATTTTAACCCTTAAATGCCCACTAATATTATATTTTATCGTTTTAATTATAAAAAATCAGTTTTGACCAATTGCTTATATTTTTATTTGTTTTATTTTATCACCATCGTGTTCCCCAGACAATTTTACATAATAATCAATGTAGACTTCAAACTAAAATGAACTATTGACGAGATTCAGCGATTTTACTGAAAAAAGTTTGATTTTGCGCAGAATTCATTTGGCAGTGCTGCCATTTTTTCGAAAAAAAATCCTAGTTTCTGGAAAAATGCGAAAAAAACAGACAGCAAACTTTTTTGACTAAATTTTTGATGTAAAATAAAATTAACAAATAAAAAGTACATTCAATAAAATTTGTTATCATGCACCGTTAACAAATTACCTTAATTTTTTTTATCAAAAAACGTGACTATTCAACTGACAGAAGGCAATCTCTGAACATATTTTTATTCGAATAGATTCGAAAATGTCCTACTAATTTGAATTGAACAATGATAGCTGAGGTACAACTTCTGAGAAAAGCAAACAGGAAAAATGAATATTTTGCGAAATTTCAAACCACCCCTAACATTTGAAAAGGCCGTGAAACTATTATTTTTGAGCAAAGAAATAGATTTTTAGATTTAAATATTTTTTACTGAGAAGTCCTAAGAGCAATTCTCTGAGATTTTGGTCATTCGATTTTTTTTGTATTTTTTAATCCTGCTGAAACTTTTTTGGTGCCTTCGGTATGCCCAAAGAGCCCATTTTGCATTATTAGTTTGTCCATATAATATTCCATTCAAATTTGGCAGCTGTCTATACAAAAATGGTACATGAAAATTCAAAAATCAGTATCTTTTGAAGGAATTTTTTGATTGATTTGGTGTCTTCGGCAAAGTGTTAGGTATGGATACGGACTACACTGAAAAAAAAGATACACAGTAACATTTTTTTGTGATTTTTAATTCCACGTTTCGTCACTAAAACTTGACTTGCAAAAAAACACATTTTTTTTATTTTCTAATATGTTTTAGAGGACATAAAATGCCAACTTTTCAGAAATTTCCAGGTTAAGGTCTTTAACCGATTTACGATTTTTTGAATCAAAACTGATTTTTTTCAAAAAATCGAAACATCGGTCGCAAAAAATTTTCAATCAATTTTTTCGATGTAAAATCAAATTTGCAATCAAAAAGTACTTTAGAGCAGTTCTCTACAAAATCGGTCTTTTTTCTTAAATTTTAATTTTTGTATTTTTTAATCCGACTGAAACTTTTTTGGTGCCTTCGGTATGCCCAAAGAAGCCATTTTGCATCATTAGTTTGTCCATATAATTTTCCATACAAATTTGGCAGCTGGGCATACAAAAATGATGTATGAAAAATTAAAAATCTGTATCTTTTGAAGGAATTTTTTGATCGATTTGGTGTCTTCGGCAAAAATGTAGGTATGGATATGGAATACACTGGAAAAAATGATACACGGTTAAATTTTTTTTGGTGTTTTTTTTATTTAACTTTTTGTCACTAAAACTTGATTTGCAAAAAAACGCTTTTTTTTATTTTTTGATATGTTTTAGAGGACATCAGAAATTTCCAGGTTGTGCAAAAAATCTTTGAGCGAGTTATGAATTTTTGAATCAATACTGATTTTTAAAAAAAATCGAAATATTGGTCGCAAAAATTTTTCAACTTCATTTTTCGATGTAAAATCAAATTTGCAATCAAAAAGTACTTCAGCAAAATTTTGATAAAGTGCATCGTTTTCAAGTTAAGGCCATTTTTAGGTAACTTTTTTCAAAATAGTCGCAGTTTTTCATTTTTTAAAATTAGTGCACATGTTTGCCAACTTTTGAAAAAAAATTCTCTATATTTTGCTTTTTTGAACTTTGTTGATACGACCCTTTGTTGCTGTAATATTGCCATGCAAAGGTTTAAAAACAGGAAAATTGATGTTTTCTAAGTCCCACCCAAACAACACACCATTTTCTAATGTCGATATCTCAGCAACTGATGGTCCGATTTACAATGTTAAAATATGAAACATTCGTGAAATTTTCCGATCTTTTCGAAAACAATATTTTCAAATCAAGACTAACATTTCAAAAGGGCGTAATATTGAATGTTTGACCCTTTTGAAATGTTAGTCTTTATTATTTAAAATTATGGTATTTTGTGAATGTTTAGTGCACTAAAACTCTAATGTTGTGAAATTCTCTCGCCAAATCTCTTGTAGTTTGATATCCAGATTACAAATTATGAAAGGTTCAGATTTGTTTTCTCGAAAACTAAGGCCGTTGCTAATATTTTTCAAAATTTATGTGCACCCCCCCCCCCCTCCAAAATTGGTCTGAAAAAATAGGGGGCAAAAAAAATATTTTTCCAAAAAACTTTAAAATTTCCACGAAAATAGAAATTAAATCAATTGAAAACAATCTAAAATCAATCTAAAATCAATTTTTCTGCATTTATAATGTTTGGGCTTATTAAAAAAATGTTTTGATCTTTTTAAGAAATCCCAAAAAAAAATTTCGTCAATACTTAGATATTTAGGGAACTAATGATGGCAAAACAGCTGGACAGGAGTATGATGCATTTTAAAACCATGGCTTGTAATTTACATTTTTATATACTCTTTTATTTTTGGGGTATTTTTTGAAAATGATAAACTCTCTACATTATCAAAAAATTAGATCTTAAAAGGGCTAAAAAGAGATATTTTGTCATTTTGAACTGTGTGACTTGATTTAAAAATTATTTTTAGCGCACAGAGTAGAAAGAGTCACAAACCTTTATTGATTTAAACATATTTAAAATCAAATCAAACCCATACTCTCGGAAATTTCCTCAGATTGACAGACCAAAAATTAAGGTTTATTAGATAACTCTGAGAAAAACATATTTCTCAAAAAAAAAAAATTGTGTGTTCGAAACTTCCAAAAAAAATGTCCACGTGGTTTATGGATGGTCCCTGACAGGGTGGCCACTCAAGTCGGGAAAAAGTCAGGAATTCGCCAAAATCCGCTTAAAATCGGGAAAAAGTCGGGAATTTATGATTTTTTGTCAAAAAGTCGGGAATTCTAAGCATACTTGTTTGAAAATTATTTCTGAACTCTTGAATAATTTTGTAATATTCTGTGCAATTTTCAAATTGAATTCGCTCAATTCTACTTTAGTAACTTACTTAAAATTAAAGGTTTCACTATTTCTATATATTTGAGTATGCAAAAGCTGTTTAAAACATTCAAAATCTCAATTAGTATTGGAGTCTTTGACACAGATCTTCATAATATTTTTCATGAATCATATGATCTCTATTAATTTTTGTTTATCAAACAAGAGGTTAAGTTAATGATAAACTAATATAAAAATAGAGCCCAATGGCCAGCTTAGAGTTTTGATTCTATTTCATTTTGTCACATAGATTGAATATTTGAAAACAGATTCCAACTTGAGTTTGCCAATGGTTTTTTTGATAAATATGTTTAATTGTTTAAATAAAAATACAAAATTTAAAAACTTTTTTAACGTTTTGTAAACATAAAGAAAATTTTGAAATTGCAAAAAAATAATAATCTAAAAAAGTTGGAGTTATTGCGAAACTGTTAAAAAAAATGTCTCTTCAAACATTTTGCTTGAAATAAGTGGTAGAACATAAAATCATATCAAACTGATTGTTCATTGAAAAAGAAAACAGTTAAATGCTGACCACTAGATAAATTAAAATTGAAAAAAATATATCAAAAATTACAAAATTAAAAAGGGAATATGGCAAAAACATATCAGCAATTATGTTTTAATCATTCTCTGATTTCAAAAGATGATGAAGTTTAATAAAAATAGGAACGAAATTTTAAGTTTAGTTATCTTTGACCTTTTGTCATTTCCAGATGAAACGAAGTATCAAAAACTATACTTTTGCCAATTTAAAAAAAATACAAGGAAGTTATAAGTATTGTTGAACTTTCGATATTTTTTTCAAAGACTAGTTGTTTGTGTTTCTACTCTGAATCATAATAATTAAATTCCATTTTTGAAGTTTTTTTTAAATTGTTGTTTAGTTTATGTAATTACAAAAAATGCCTATATTTGGATTATTTTTAAATTCATATTTTTTTTGTGGTTAATATCTGGAGTTTTTTTTGAAAAGGTCCAATAAACCAAATTTCCAGTTTTTGCTTTTTGGGTGTTTTTAGAACCGCCTTGAGTCAGGGTTATTGAAAAACACCCAAAAAGCAAAAATTGAAAATTTGGTTTATTGGTCCTTTTAAAAAAAAACTCCAGATATTGACTTTTCTTATAGAAAGTTTTTTGTTTGAAATCATTCTTTAGATAAGAAATGCGTATTATTTGAGCATTCTGGAAAAGTCTGGAAAAAGTCGGGAATTTGAAAATGGGATTTGAGTGGTCACCCTGTCCCTGTTATTGTATCTTAAAATTGGCACAAGTAAAACTCTCTAACTATTTAAATTATATTATGTTTCCTATGATTCCTTCTTCCTTCAGTAGATGAAAGTGCAAATATTTGTTAAAAAATAAATTTTAAGAATGAACTTTTTTTAACGGTATACTTCACATTGAGGTGTTCAGGAAATCATTGAGAAACCAAAAAAAACAAGATTTATGCTTTATACGAAAGCAAATATAAAAAAGTTAAACTACTCAATAATCAAGAGTAATTTAATCTCACAAAAAATAAATAAAAAAAAACCCGCCCGAATAGGGACTTGAACCCTAGACCGTTGGATTAAAAGTCCAACGCTCTACCGACTGAGCTATCCGGGCTGTACAAAATTTCCTCAGTTCAGTACCTTTCCAGTGCTGTTACGAGTTTGTACCATAATTGCTGTAGTTATTTCATGATCGAGTTCAGACGACTGCTGGGAGTGTGTGGCGCGGGCGTTAGTCGACCCATCTGTGTCAATATGAAAGCTCGTCACGCAAGAGAAACCCATTATAAGCGGTCGTAAAGAGTTACGAGTTATTAGTTTGAAGTTGTTGTGTTGTTATAATGATTTTATTTTTTTGTCTAAATAAATTGAAAAAACAAATATTTTTTAAGGATAACTGAATTATTTGAGGAATTTCAAAATCAAAATTGAAATTAACACATTATTTTAGGTCAAACAGTAAAACAAGTCTGGCAACTCTTCCAAGACATCTTCATCGTCGCCGTTGATCCCAACCCACGGGAGAGGCAAAACTCGGAACCAAATGAAATTCCTTGGCGCGAGAATTTTCCTCCCCCTTCGTAATCCAAAGTCCCATATTGTCCCTCTGTTATTCGCCATCAATGGGTTTTGTTCTAGCATTCCTGAGGCTTCTCCTTCAACTATTGCTTCCTCCCACCTGCCTCAAGCACCACCTAGCGGTGGGTGGGCTGAAAGTGCTGTAGTGCGAGGCTGCATAACTTCAGGCGCCTCCGCAGAATGTTATCGCCGCGCCATCTTCATTTCCATCGGAATTCTTTCACGGAACAGTTTTTTTGTTGTTGTTGTATATTCTTAGTTTGCCGACGATGACGTTGGAAAGTGGTCTCAACTATATAGTTAAGGGTGCATTCAGGGTAGAAGAAAAAGGTGGCACGAATAAACTGATATTCCATCACGTTCCGATCATCATTCATTTTTTACACTTTCGCCCACTTTTTCCTCCTTTAGAGGAGAGTCACTTTTATTTTTACTCTACTGCTACTCCCGGGGCTTTCGCTAGTAATGATGGACCATGTCGGAATCTTCTGGCTCATTATTTCAAACAAACTCGCCGTCGTCGTCGTCCTGGACGCAGTCTGGCCGATACCATCGTTTGTTGAAGATTCTCAGTGAAATTCGTAACGTGATAATTCTGTCCAAACAAGTACTAACAGAAGTGAGTTTAAGTTTAAAATTTTCATCAATCAACAATTTAACGGTCAATTTGAACGGTCGATCGAAACTCACCACGACAGCTTTGAATTCACCACGGCGTTTGACAGTTGCTTCAAAACTGTGCCTTCACACCTAGATGGCTCCAGTGTGAAAAGGTTGATGGATTTTTGGTAAAGCTGATTTCACAGAGATTCATTTCCCAGAGAAAAAATCTCAACTCAAAAAAAGGACGAACCAGCAGCATCAAATGGTCACTTTTACGATGATCCCCGTTCCGTGCCGTTGTTTCGCTTTGGTAGTTTAATTTTTAATGAAGACAGAAGACTCGCGCGAGGACCTCTTGCCGGGAGCGAGCGGGGAGCGTGGTGCCATCAGCAAATTCCGGAGCAGACTAGCTCCGGTCTCTCTCCCTGACTGTAAAGTATCTATAATAGATTGTTATCATGGTGCGCGAAAGTGAAGAATAGTTTTTTTTGTTGATAAATTTCGTAGTAACTTAATCCATGTTTGAGTTGTTGAGAACAAAAGAAAAATGTGAAGCGATTATGTTTAGAGCTGGAAAAAAGGTTTTAATAAAATATTTTTTTTTTAATTTTAAATAAATTAACAATACGTAGCCAAATTAATGGAAATAATTGCGAGAAACCCGTAACTACATATTTTCAATATAATTTAAAGTGGTAAAGTTTACACACTAAACCAGGAACGAATAACTCGCTAAAAAATAAATAAAATCCATCAACCATTTCATATTGTTTACTTTGCCAAAACAGAATATTTTGGCGCGCTGGCTGAAACGCCATTTCGCGGGTGCTTTGACTACAGCGCCACCCCATGTGGTGGTGGACGATCCGGGAATTACGTTCAAATTTAATTGGGTACTAAAACCCTTTGTAAGTTTTTATGTTCAACGGTAAAAAATAAGATTTAAAACCATTTCTGATCACTTTTTTTCATTTTAACGCAAAAAAAAATACAAGACAACATTTTTTCGATGGATCAACTATGGTCCCCTTGGAACGAACTGTCAAGTAGGACCTTTTCTGTCAAGAAGGGTCGTGAAGTATTTTTTTCAAAATTGAATTAAAAATCCATTTTAAATCCTTTGCGGTCAGCCGTTATATTTCTCACTGATGAAATTAAAAAGAGATTTACGTCTGTTTGTCTGTGGTAGAACTCTTTCAAATTTCATCAACCAACATCGAACGATAAAAAAAATAAGAAAAACTAATTAGACCAATTTTCACCAAAATCGGAAATGGATGTTATTTATATTGTTTTATTTGGTTCAAACTTTGTGGGGTCCTTCCCTATGACCCAAGAAGCCATTTTGGCAGCTATTCATACAAAAGTGGTACGTAAATATGCGTAAATCTGTTGAAGGAATTTTCGGATCGATTTGGTGTCTTCGGCAAAGTTGTAGGTATTGATGGGGACTATTCAGAAGAAAATAGGTACCATTTTTATCGATTTTTAAATAAACTTTTTTTATTCACAGAAAAACAATTTTCAAAAATTCGTATTTTTGTAGTTTTTGAAATTTTGACTTTTGAGCAATTCTCTACGAAATCGGTCTTTTTTCTTCAATTTTAATTTTTGTATTTTTTAATCCGACTGAAACTTTTTTGGTGCCTTCGGTATGCCCAAAGAAGCCATTTTGCATCATTAGTTTGTCCATATAATTTTCCATACAAATTTGGCAGCTGTCCATACAAAAATGATATGTGAAAATTCAAAATTCTGTATCTTTTGATGGAATGTTCTGATCGATTTGGTGTCTTCGGCAAAGTTGTAGGTATGGATATGGACTACACTGAAAAAAAAACCATACACGGTAAAAAATTGCTGATTTTTAATTTCACTTTTTGTCACTAATACTTGATTTGCAAAAAAAACGCTGTTTTTTTTTATTTTTTGATATGTTTTAGAGAACATCAAATGCCAACTTTTCAGAAATTTCCAGGTTGTGCAAAAAATCTTTGGCCGAGTTTAATGAATTTTCGAATCAACACTATTTTTTTCAAAAAAAAATCGAAATATTGGTCGCAAAAAAATTTTAACTTCATTTTTCGATGTAAAATCAAATTTTCAATCAAAAAGTACTTCAGTGAAATTATGATAAAGTGCACCGTTTTCAAGTTAAATCCATTTTAAGGCAAATTTTTTAAAAAATATTCGCAGTTTTTCATTTTTTTTAAATTAAATTTAAAAATTTAAAAAAAATATTTTTGAAAAGCTGAGAAAATTTTCTATATTTTGCTTTTTTGAACTTTGTTGATACGACCCTTAGTTGCTGAGATATAGAGAATTTGCAGCAAAGCTAAAAGACACATGTCGCCACCTATGAACAAATAGCGTTTACCTATATTTTTTGAAAAAACGTGTTTTTTTCTTCAGATTCAACATTTTTACAAAACTTATGCCGGATTCGGATGAGAAAAATTATTTCCAACAGTTTGGTGTATAAATTTCAAATATTTGTTTGTTTTTACTATGAGAAAACTGTAAATTTAGTAAAAGATAGTAATTTGAACTATGTGGCCAGAAAGTCTGTCAAAAATCAATAAAAATTGTTGAATATACGTCAACACACTTGTTATCAACTATTTAACTATTTATTTCATTGATATATATCGGGAAACTCATTTTTTCGTGTTCCATAACATGTTTTTTTTAAAGAAAAAGTTCACAAATTTTTGCGCGCCCAAAAATTGATGTTCATTATTTTAAAGCAAATTTTTTTTTTCATCTTTTGCAACCAGTTTCATTAAGATTGGTGCAGGGAACCATGAGAAATAAGCAGTTTTGTTTATTCAACCCAGCAGAAAGGAATACGATTTTTGGCAAGTAACCTCATTTTAGCGACACCTACATTTGAAACACAGTCGCGCTGCAAAACCTCAATATGTGCAACTTGTTCCAGGGGGTGACATCTATATCTCAGTACAGGTAGCTTGAGCGCAACCAACACAAGCTGTCAATTATGGCACCAAAACAAAGCCTGAACAAAAGAACATCTGTCAATTACGGTACCAAAACAAAGCCACTGTGCACTGTAAAAAAAGGACAAAACTGCAGGCAAAAAAGGAAGGGAATCGACCAAGGTTGTTTTCGATGAAATTATCGAGGTTCGATGACGATAACGATAGTTCTATCGTTATCTTTATCGTTATTCCAATAATTCTATCAGCGATAATTTTATCGACGATAACGGACGATAACTTATATTTTTATATATTTCTATAATTGACTTGTGTTGAGTTTTCAAGCTTCCTCTTAGTAAATATTTTATGGTAAGTTTCAAAGTAAAACGTTACTTAACCCACCTTAAGGTGGTTGATGCCTTCCTCACATTCATGTTGTCTTTTAGGTTGTAGTTACAAATTAATTTAAGAGTTATTTTATTTTTTTATATTTTTTTTTCATTCATTTTTTTTTATAAAAAAACGTAATAAAAAAAATAAAAATGTAAAAAAAATAATAATAATTTTCACAAAATACCGTAATTTATTTAAAGTACTAATTTTTTTATAATTTGCAATATGGGTATCAAACGATTCGAAATTTCGCATGCATTTCTACTGTTTTATAGTTTATTGGATGGAATACTAAAATTTACACAAAATACCGTATTGTTTCGAAAATACTCAAATATTTATTATTCGCAATATGGGTATCAAACGAGTTGAAATTTTGCATGCATTTTCACTGGTTTTAGGGTTTTTTTTTGATGAAATACTAAAATATTCACAAAATATCGTATTTTTTCTGAACACTCAAATTTTTATAATTCGCAATATCATACGATTCGAAATTGTTTTTTTAAAACTGTTTTAGAGTTTTTTTGGATTTGGAAATTTTCACAAAATACCGTGTTTTCTCGAAAATATCCAAAAATCTATATTTCGCATTATGGTTATCAAACGATTTGAAATTTGGCACGTAATTTTAGTATTTTCAAAAAATACGGTATTTTGTGAAAATTATAGTATTTCATTCAAAAAACTTTAAAACAGTGAAAATGCATGCAAAATTTCGAATCATTTGATACCCATATTGCAAATTATATTAATTTGAGTACTTTCAAAAAATACGGTATTTTGTAAAAATTTTAGTATTTTATTCAATTTTTCAATTCAGTTAGTGTTTATTGGGGTTTAAAAGTTCTGCTCCAGGATGATTCATATGCAATTCAGAGGTTTGGAGAACCTTTCAACTGAGATCAATTCATATGTCTTTGCAGGGAGGGTACTAATTTCTACGTTTAGATTTTGCTAGCTGAGTGCTCTTTTAGGGAAAATAAACTTTGATCAAAAACCCTAGATTAATGGTTTTATTCAAAAAACTCTAAAACAGTGAAAATGTAAGCAAAATTTCGAATCGTCTGATAGCCATTTTGCAAATTGTAAATTTGAGTACTTTTGTAAAATTTTATATAATATTGATAAAAAGTAGCGTAAATTTTGAAACTTTAAAATTAGTTTCAACCGTGCTCCATTTTGTTCCATTTAAGGTTTCCTAATTTCCAATAAAAACAAAACTTTTTCCTCCCTCCCCTCAACCCATCCTCTACCTTATCATCGAAAGCGTCGGTCGTCGCCGTGGCCCCCCTCCGCTGATTCGCGGCGGATCTTGTTATATTTTTCCGCGCCCATAAACCCCTCACAAGGAACAAGTGACACGGAAGGCGAAAACAAAAAAAAATGTGTCACTTTCGCTATTGCACACTTCCGAGAAGAGCCGTCCCGCGGATGAGAGACTTATCACGCGCGCGGGTGGAAGAAAACCGAAGAAGACCAAGGGCAATATTTAAATTGATGGATGGCTTTTCGGTTTAATTAATGGCTGATGAAACTGAAGAAAGTTGGGGGAAAGGCAACTTGTGCTGCTCGGATGAAGATGATGAACCCTTTTCGCTTCTTTCGGCAGTTTTTCCGAGCTTTCCAAGCTTGATGGGTGACACTTTTTGGGGGCTCAGTTTAGGCAACATTCAGTTCCGTGAAGGAAGTTTAAAAATAAAACAATTTTAATAAAATCTTGTGGGGTAATACATGTAGTAACCACCGTTATTACTACATGCAATACCCCTACAGAAAAAAATAATTTTGCTTGTATTTTCGGCATGCTTTGTTAATTGAGTGTGTCAAGTGACAGCTGTTTGTTTACCACTTCAAGAGAGTGCACGCTGACGCGGAAAGGCTAAATTTTCAAAGAATTTGACCTTTTTTTGGGCAAATTTCAAATTTGACAGCGATTTCACAACCGAGTGTAACAATTCCGCCGGCGAAATGAAAAAGTGGAGTTTTCGGAGAAGCCGAAACTATCGCTTAAATGGAGATAAATTTCCTTCCTGATGGCCATCAAGCCAGGTGTGTCACGACACCTGCTGAGGGGCTTCTCTTTAATTGAGTTTCGTTTCGGTGAAAATTGCCATTACGACGGATCTCTGCCTGCGTCTTGCGATGATGCCGGGGGGTCGGGTCGGAAATTCACCTCTTTCCATGGTTGGTTGGTTATAGATTGCTGTACACATGGATTAAATGCCCATTTGCGACAGACACTGCTGTTTGGGTGCGGTTATTGGAATCAGCAACTATGACGGTGATGGTGAGGGGGAAATCCCATTTTTGAAGTGGCTTTAAGGACGGTAGAACCAGTTCAGGAAGCGTGAATTTGCATAAATTTGAATTTATTAAACGTGACAAATTGAGGTCATTAGTTTGAAATCAGCTTGATATTTTTAAAAGATATCAAATATAAATATTTGAATTATGACCACATAACTTACCAAATAGTTCTAAAAGAATTCAGTTTTTTTTTATAATTTTATAAAATTAAATTGAAAATTAAAACGAAAAAAAAACGAAACTATTGGCACTACGCCCCCCGGGGCATGGCCTTCCTCTAACGTGGGATTTCTGCTCCAGCGCCTCTGACGAGACAGGAGAAACCGGGACCGACGTTTTACTTCACCATCCGATAGAAGCTCAGTGGATAAGGCGGGAATCGAACCCGCGTCTCATAGCATCATCGGGATCGGCAGCCGAAGCCGTTACCCCTGCGCCACGAGACCCACCCCCAAAATTAAAACAAAAGGCATGAAAAAAGTTAGAATCCAAATAGAGTGTTTACAAATATCAAATTTATTTCATGCTAACATATTTGTAGTGCAATTTAATTAAACGGCAAACTAAACTTATTGTTGAAAATCGACACGTTTAGAATCCCTACAACAAAACAGCTCAATTTACCGCTTTGCGACAATTTCCTCCCAAGAATGTCACGCCAATTAGGCTGCTCAAATTCTAATTATAGCCTTTAAGGAAAAACCCCCTCGGGAATAGCCCACGAAGAAGCTCAATTTTCGCGCGCAAATAACCCTTTTTATAGGACACTAAATCAGGCGGTTTACAGCCCGTGCACGCAAAAGGTATACTAAAATCTCGCCTCTTGACTGATTGGGGTCATCCCAAAACAACGTAGATTTTTTTTGAAAATTTATAATTTCCACAAAAAAAATCTTTTCATTAGCTAAGACATAAAAAAAATTGTAAAATGTTATTTATGGATGGCCCCCCTTGCAACTAGAAGCACGTGAATCGATTTTATGACCACGCTCTGGTGGCAGAGTCGTCACCCAGGTTCTCCACACACCAACTAGCTTATTACTTGCGGAATGACAGCCCACGGCACCTAGCCGTTTCGTCGATAGGAGCACCTTTTAGGCAAATCCTCTCATTCAGTTGAGTGTGGGATGGTCTTTCCCAGCTCATTGGCAGCGATACATATATTTGCCAATTTGGGTAATTAGTGCGAATTTGGTATTTGCTCAAGCAAATGTCAACTGCTTCAAAGGGTAAACGGTAAAAAAAACGTTTAAAAACCGTTTCCTATCACTTTTTTTCATTTTAATGCAAAAAAAAATGACAAGACAACATTTTTTCGATGGATTAACTATGGTCCCCTTGGAACGAGCTGTCAAGTAGGAACTTTTCTGTTAAGAAGGGCCGCGAAGTTATTTTTTTTTATTGATTTAAAATCTTTTTGAAACCCTACGAGGTCGTACAAAGTGTCATTGTACTCAGAAAAATAAGCTTTATCGTTGTTAACAATAATATCAAAATTTAAACTTTATCTTAGGACCCAATTGGCAAAGAAATGGAATTGAAATTATTGCGGAAAAGTTGCTTCAACTGTATTAACATATCCAAATTATTTACGAGTTTATTTATTTTAGATTTTTCTAACTAAAAAAAATTCATACCAGAGAATTTTTGAGAAAGCTCACCGTTTTGGAGTAAGAATTACTTTTAGGTTATAATTTTCGGAAATTTTAACACTTAACAACAGCATCAAAAAGAATTCGTATCAATCAAAATGAGCTTTTCTAGGTATCACCTAATTAGCCTGTAATTTTCAACTGACGATATCTCGGAAACTTGAACTTGAAATTTAAGCTTTTGCGATTTTTTCTGGTTTTTTCAATAAAAATTATTTTAAAATTTTAAATGAGGAAATTTATCAATTTGTAGACCTGTTCAAAATATTTCCGTGTTTTTTAAATTTTGAAATTACTTTTTATTTAAAAGAGCAGAAAAATTCACAAAATTTAATTCTTCTAATAAATATCTATCTATCTGTCTTGAGAACTTTACATTTTATCAAATAAACTTGCTAAGTACTTTTCAGTTGCAAATTTATTTCGGTTGTAAAAAATGGATTAAAATAATTGTCCATTTTTCTACATTTACAAAAAAACACTATTTTTAAAAAAAATCGAAACTCAGGAACAAGATTTTGCACCATCAAGTACTATGGCGATAAATATGTATTTTCAGTCTCCTAAAACATTTTGAAAATATACGTATTTTGGGAATTCAACTTTAGATGATAGAAAATTAATTTAAAAATCTGAATCTTTTCGTGTACCTGTTTTTTCCGTAAACTCGTCATCATAATCTACAAATGTGCCGAAGTCACCAAATCGATTTCATACATGAGCTTTTTTTTTCGCAAATTCTGTTTTTTAATTCGGGTGAAACTTTGAGTGTACTTTTTCAAAAGAAGACATTTTGCATAATTAATTCGTCCATGCAAGTCTCTTTACAATTTTGGCAGCTATCGATAAAAAAGCAAATATTCAAAAATCTGTATCTTGAGAACGAATTGTTTAAGCAATTTGATGTATTCTGCAAAGTTGTAGATATTTCTAATCACTTCTAGAATAAAATAGTTAAACTCTAAAAAATATTTATTTTAAGTCGACTGTTAACACAAAAAATTTATTTGCGCAAAATATCTATTCAAAAAATCTTGTTAATGGATATGTTGTAAACTTTAGATGACATAATGGCACATTTTGGCTTTTTTTTTTCTAAAAAAACATATTTAAAAAAAAAGTTGAGAAAAATCAAACAACTTTTAAAACTTTTATGTTCCGATGTAAAATCATAATTAAAGCACTATTCGTCCAATTAGATATCGTGCACCGTTTTCAAGTTAAAGCCACTAGAAATATTTTTTTTGCTAAAAACGTTTTATTTTATTTATTTTTGCATCACCTAAATAGCGTCGATTTTTTAAGTAATTCAGCAAATTTGTGTCCAATTTTCATATAAAAAATACTATTTTCCGTTCTTTCGAAACAATATTTTTTTCTGAATTTCCAAATCAAGCATTTGAAAACTGAGGCTACTTATTTTTTCCTTATTTTAAATAAAAAAAAACTTAATTGAAAAAGGTTTTCTTTCCATTTGCTACACTGCCAAATGCACTTTGACCAATTTGCCATAGCTCAAAAGATTTTATTTAAAATCATATCCAAAGTGTGTTTAAAAAAAAGCTTAATTTGTGCAATTAAAATTTGTGTGTGTAGGATATTTTTTGAGTCTCGCTTTTTTTCTGAGACTTCCTAAGGGAGCGTTCATTTATTACGTAACGCAAAAATATAAATTTTCAGAACCCCCCCACCCTCTCGTAACAAAATTTCCATACAAATTTTATTTTATTTTTTGTATGGAGCGTAACACAGCCTCCGACCCCCCTCCTCCCCAACTGCGTTACGTAATAAAAGAACGCTCCCTAGGCAATCTCTACAACTTTGCCGAAGAAAATTAGATCATTTCATGCAATTTTCCCGAAATACTTTTTAAAATGAACACCAACTTTTTAAACAACCATATTGTTTGATTTGAGCCCTTTTCAAATGTTAGTGATGGTTGAGAAATTTAACCTTGGAAAAACTGAACTGGCCATAAAATTAAAATTCGTTGCAATGTTCAAAGAAATAATAATTTGGAAAATATTTTGCACTTTCTGCCTTTTGAAAGGATGAAAAATGAAAAAAAATCTTTAAAATAGCTTTCACTCGAATGTCGTAGTAAAATGTTGGTCACACATAGATGAACATTTGTTCAGTAATAGTTTTAGAATTGAAAAGCGTAAATGAGGGTGGGTATATGAGCTTTCTACAAAAAGTCTAGGAATTGTTTTCTCAGTTGTAGGTTAACCTTTCAAATTAATTTAAGATTGTTTCAGGTGCCAAAATAAAAAATAATGATTAAAAAAAATTCTTAATATGATAAAAATTTATGAGAAAAAAGGAAATTAGTTTTATGGAGCATCATAAAACTAATCACATAAAAATATGATGTGACATTTATTTTTATAAAATTACAAATATGTTCCAAAATCGTTCTTAAATTTTCTTGCTGGAATCTTGAGCAAACCATAAATTAAACTTCAAGGATTATTCATCAGATCATAAACACGCATAACCTAATTTACGGAAACCATTAAACCAGCAACCCACACACACACAGCCAATCAAAGTACGTCTAAATTTGCATAATGAATATTTAATATTTCTCATCACTCGCGCTCTCCCCTTCCCTCGTGTTTTAACGCCCTTCAAGGAAGAACCGTTACTAACTCGCTCTTGCGCGCAATTTGATCCCAAAACCCCCAAAAAGCACACTCCCTCAGAAGAAACTGCATCCTCGCCAACTTTCAACAAACGAGTAAAGAAATAACAAAAAAAAAGGGTTTTCCAACACAAAGTTTCCTCTCCCTTAATTTAAACCGAAAGACAACGGCTTGTAAGAAAGAACGAGCAAAAAAAAAAGAAGAAGTTAAACTCACTGAAACATGATATATCGCGGGTGACACCGGTGACGAGAAGAATCGCTACTCCCAGCAGCACCACTATCCGGATCCTGCTCCTCCTCCTTCGGAACTCCGGGAAAGTCATGTTCCTCGCACACACACACACTTCAAGAACTTTTTCTTTTAATTAATTCATGAATTATGAATTTCTCTTCTGACAGACAAGTGACTTGAGGGGGGCCTTTTTCCTTTTTATTTTTTTCCCAAGAAAAAATCAACCTAACCTCACTTTTCTTTTCTTTTTTTTTCTCTGATATAGGGCTGATAAAGTGCAAAGACACGTGTGTCACACGTCACTTGCCACTGCAAAACAACACACACTATCTTTACATCCTTCACGAAAAAGCTCGCATCTTCGCCGGTTCTGACAAGTTCTGCCAACGACGACGTCCGCACTGCTCGACGGTTACCGGTGGACTGAGCCGACAATCGCACGCTTCGATCTAATTTATTCTTGGGATTCGGTTTGTCGGAGCAGCACTTTTCCGAGTAACAGAGTCGAGCTCTATTGCGATAATCGCGGCGTGCGATTAGGCGCGATAACATTGCGATGAAAAGTGTGCAAGTCAAAGTCAGGAGGCCGACTTGAGGAATTTTCGGGCGAAGGCTTCTTTGATGAGCAGCATCGGATCAGAGCATGCGTTACGGAGCGTTACACGGGGAGAGTGATGTTTTGTTGTTGTTTTTGAATCTAGCATGCGGCGGCAGCAGCTGCTGCTGGTTCATACCGGGAAGGATGGAAATGTACTGTCGTTTTTCACCTGTTTGGGGGATAAATTTGTCACAATTTGCATGGGAACAGGGTGGCAATCAACACATGGTTTAGGATATGTTTGCTTTGTTTTTTCAAGTGAATATTCGAACCATTTGATACTTAATTCATCTGCCTAATTGTTTTTTCTCCATCAACATTTCAAAGAAACATACTTTCCGTGGAGACGCAGGGTACTTTAGATTAGTTGTGATTTTTAGCTTACTTAAATTTTTCTGTCATTCTCGACTGCTTACTTTTAATCGCCAAAAATAAAAGTTCTTAAAAGTACTTTTCAGCATCAATTCGAGTGCCGAAAAGTTCAACTCTTTGGCGTGTTATCGGAAAGTTATAATTTTTGAGGCTGTTCTATTTTTTTTTTAATTTTGAATGCTTTTTTTAAAGAACTCTCAGTTCTCTAGGATTTCGGTCATTCGATTTTTTTTTGTATTTTTTAATCCGACTTTTTTGGTGCCTTCGGTATGCTCAAAGAAGCCATTTTGCATCATTAGTTTGTCCATATAATTTTCCATACAAATTTGGCAGCTGTCCATACAAAAATGATGTATGAATATTCAAAAATCTGTATCTTTTGAAGGAATTTTTTGATCGATTTGGTGTCTTCGGCAAAGTTGTAGGTATGGATACGGACTACACTGAAAAAAAATAATACAAGGTAAAAAAAATTTGGTGATTTTTTTATTTAACTTTTTATCACGAAAACTTGATTTACAAAAAAAAACACTATTTTTATTTTTTTTTTATTTTTTGATATGTTTTAGAGGACATAAAATGCCAACTTTTCAGAAATTTCCAGGTTGTGCAAAAAATCATTGAGCGAGTTATGAATTTTTGAATCAATACTGATTTTTTCAAAAAATCGAAATATTGGTCGCAAAAATTTTTCAACTTCATTTTTCGATGTAAAATCAAATTTGCAATCAAAAAGTACTTTAGTGAAATTTTGATAAAGTGCACCGTTTTCAAGTTAAATCCATATTTAGGTGACTTTTTTGAAAATAGTCGCAGTTTTTCATTTTTTTAAATTAGTGCACATGTTTGCACACTTTTAGAAAAAATATTTTTGAAAAGCTGAGAAAATTCTCTATATTTTGCTTCTTCGGACTTTGTTGATACGACCTTTAGTTGCTGAGATATTGCAATGCAAAGGTTTAAAAACAGGAAAATTGATGTTTTCTAAGTCTCACCCAAACAACCCACCATTTTTCAATTTCGATATCTCAGCAACTAATGGTCCGATTTTCAATGTTAAAATATGAAACATTTGTGAAATTTTCCGATCTTTTCGAAAACAATATTTTCAAAATTTTCAAATCAAGACTAACATTTCAAAAGGGCCAAACATTCAATATTACGCCCTTTTAAAATGTTAGTCTTGATTTGAAAATTTTGAAAATATTGTTTTCGAAAAGATCGGAAAATTTCACAAATGTTTCATATTTTAACATTGAAAATCGGACCATTAGTTGCTGAGATATCGAAATTGAAAAATGGTGGGTTGTTTGGGTGAGACTTAGAAAACATCAATTTTCCTGTTTTTAAACCTTTGCATTGCAATATCTCAGCAACTAAAGGTCGTATCAACAAAGTCCGAAGAAGTAAAATATAGAGAATTTTCTCAGCTTTTCAAAAATATTTTTTTCAAAGTGTGCAAACATGTGCACTAATTTAAAAAAATGAAAAACTGCGACTTTTTTCAAAAAAGTCACCTAAATATGGATTTAACTTGAAAACGGTGCACTTTATCAAAATTTCACTAAAGTACTTTTTGATTGCAAATTTGATTTTACATCGAAAAATGAAGTTGAAAAATTTTTGCGACCAATATTTCGATTTTTTGAAAAAATCAGTATTGATTCAAAAATTCATAACTCGCTCAATGATTTTTTGCACAACCTGGAAATTTCTGAAAAGTTGGCATTTTATGTCTTCTAAAACATATCAAAAAATAAAAAAAAATAAAAATAGTGTTTTTTTGCAAATCAAGTTTTAGTGATAAAAAGTTAAATAAAAAATCACCAAATTTTTTTTTACTGTGTATCATTTTTTTCCAGTGTAGTCCGTATCCATACCTACAACTTTGCCGAAGACACCAAATCGATCAAAAAATTCCTTCAAAAGATACAGATTTTTGAATTTTCATACAGCAGCGGCCCACAGTTGTTCTCAGAAATTTGAATTTTATAGCATCCAATCAATGGTCGGATCAACAATTCGATTTGAACCAATTTGTTTGATAATTAAAAAAAAAAAAAATTTAGAAAAAATAGCCTAAAAGTTGAAAAATCATCATCGGAAATTGTTTAAAGAATTTTTTGTTTACAAATTAGAAATTACAATGTTTTTCGATTTTATTTGAAAATTACTATAAAAATAGAATGAATTGCCGAAATAAAAACGCCCGTCTTGAACTGAAGTTCAAAAGTAGGCACTTTTAATCTACAATGACTTTTCAAACAATAAAAAATCCTAAAGAGTAAAGTTTGTCAAAAATCAAAAAGTAAAATGATATAAAAAATCGAGATTTTTTTTTCCGTGTACTTATTGTTCTGGAAAGTTTTAATCATCATAACCTACAACTTTGCCGAAGATACCAAATCGATCAGAAAATTTGTATGGAGACTTCTAAGGAGAAACCAATTACGTAAAATTTCTTGTTTGGACATCATGAATCGACGAATAATGTTTTATTCAAATCGAAAAATACAAAATAAAATAAAACAACGGGTAGAAAACCATTTTTATGTTCTTCTTTGACATCAATACAGTTACGGTCTTGGTGATAGATATTATAATATCAGCGAATATAGTTGTTTTTTTCCCTATGGTTTTAAATCAGAAAACCTAAGGTAACTTCATAATAGGACGTTACTTTTTTCCTTGTGAAAAATAACCTCAGAAATTGTCTAATACCACACTGACGAGTTAAACATGTTTTAACTACAGTAAAGTTTATGTTTGAAATACTTCCAATTAACGCAATTCCTTTTTTAATATCTATTGTTAACTTATTTTTTACAACAAAACGATTTTTTTATGGAATTATAAAACCAAAATTTAAAACCATATTGTTTTAATTTTTCAAATAGTACAACATATTTACATTTCATCTGTCAATTTTTTCAGCAAATTGTTAAAATGTCCTATTTACATACGAAAATAATGGCGAATGGGACATTTTGAAAAAGTACTCTTAAATTTTTGTAAAGCCTTTTCATATTTTGATTTCATTTTAAATGTATTTTTGGTTCAGAAACTATTTCTAACATTTTTTAACATTTTTTTCCCCCATGAAAATTTTCGGTAAAAAGCAAAAGACCTAAGTACTCATTTTAAATAATCGATTTTTGAGTTATTTGAACCAAAATTTTGAGAGTATTCATTCACTCATTGCTACACAGAAAAAAAAAGTTGAATTTTGGAATGTTGAAAATTTGGTAGGTTGAATATTACCTCTTTTTTGAGTAATATTACATAAAAAATGTGTAAAAATGTGACCCTGATGAATATTCATCAAAAACTGATGAAAATTCATCATTTTCTGGGGTAAACCTATCATTTTTTTCGACATCAGATCTGTCACCATTCCCTGATGAATATTACCATCAGTGGCGATTTGGCCGTAAGGGTTAGGGCGCGGACTTAGTAAGCTAGATATAACTATCGCCGGTTTGATATTTTTCTGGGATTACAGATATTTTTTTCCTAGCGTCTGCCAGATGTAAATTTACACATTACTAGAAATAAAATTAAATCTTTTTTTCTGATATAAAAGATATACCCCTTTTCAGATGTAATTTTACCATGTTTTTTTTAGTTTTATATTCAAATTTGACTAAAATAATGTAGTTGAACTCGAATTTGATGGTCAATACAAAATAATGATAAAATACGAAACAAAAACTTTTTTGTTCGTGATTCGATTTTACAAACTTTCAGATAATCGAACTTTGGATAGTCGAAACTTGTTATAATCGAGGTTTCGGATAATCGAGTCTAGACTGTAGTTTTTATCAAAAAGCCTGGGTTCAATCTTAGTCGACCTCGGTTGGCATTTTTCGAGCAAGATTCAAACGTTATAAAATAACATTGAGCAACTCACTCCGAATTCCGGAAATGAATTTTATTTTTGATTTACAAAAAAAACTATTTACCAAAAAAAGTTTGTTTTGAAATCAATTTCAGATATTTTTTTCGAAATGTTTAATTTTTTTTAATTGCAAATTAAATCATTAGTTGTTAAGATACTGATGGCATTTTCCAAATTTCTTTAAAGTACTTTTCGATTGCAAATTTTAATGTACATTACAAAGTGATGTAAAAAATACGGATTATGGGCAAATGATTCCAGTTTAAAAATATGTAGTTCTTTAAAAATCGCCTAAAACAACATTTATTCAAATCGATCAGAAAATTCTTCCAAAAGATACAGGTTTTCAAATATTTACGTACACTGAAACCCCGATGGTTTGACACCAACTGTTGTCAAACGAACGGGGTCACTTTTTTTTCTCCCTGTAAAAAGTGACAGTTCGTCACTTTTTAGTTTGACTTTGACCAACCAACGGGGTACAAACTAAAAAAGTGTCAAACAAAAAAGTGACCAACCACCGGGGGTTGAGTGTACCCCTTTTGTATGGAAAGGGTAGCGAATGACCAAGAAGGTTAAAGCTGTCAAAAATAAATAAATTAACTACATTTGTACGGACTTTACCAATTTATTTTTTTACCATTATTTTCTGTTTTGATAAAAATTAAAGCATACCCAAGTCACCACCCTGCCTAACCTTCAAATCACCTGGTTAGCTTTCTTTCGTGCCGGCTTCATCCTTCCAGCAGAATGTGTTTTTCTTTTGTTTTTGTTGGCCCCGTTTTGTTTCCCTCACATTTTGCTTTTGTTTTCCCCATCATTTCCATACACAAACGCGCCGGGATGGTGTGCGTGTGTCATCATTCTCATCACGGCTAGGGTGGAAACCCAATCTGCGAGTGTCGCGACGAGCCCTTTCTACCCATTTCAACAAAGGAGGCACTGCTTTTCTTATACAATAATTTGGGCTCATGAGGTTGGCACTGTGACAAAAAAATTTGTGGAAAGTAGTTGGAAAATGACACTTTTTCATTATTATTTATTGATTATTTTGGTCAAATTTACTCAAATCTTGGTTTACTCATTTCTGAGTTGGTTCGGTTTTGACGAAATCTGAGATATTTTAATTAAGTGCATACATGACTTACCCCTACAAAAAAAAATAAATTTAATTTCAAATAGATTTTTTGTATGGTGCCCTCCCAGTCAGTTCGTGTGATGGAATGCGTTTTTCTGTTGCTTGTCTGTTTGGGTGCTGCACGTTGGCCAACGCCAACTGCGATGCCTTGTTGGGGGGAAAAGTTTTCGTTTGAATTCTAGCGCTGTACGCCTTTTGCTCCTCCTCGGCTAATGGGACTGTTTTCAGCTTGACGTGGAGCATGTTGAGTTCGTTTTTTTTTGTTCACGGATTTGGAGGAAAACGGCTAAACGGACAAGAAATTTAATTTTCTTTGACGAAACCTCCCCCGTCGTCAAAATCTGGTGACTTGGGGTTTGTTGGAGAAAAAGTTGAGATTAAATCGGAGAAAAGAGATTTTTCCTTGAAGGAAGGATGCGATTAGATCAGTTTTTGGAGCTGTGATTTTGTTGTTCGTTTGATTGACTCTTTTCTTCAAGAAGAAATTCATTATTTTCAAACCCAAATTTGACATTTCCCCCCTTTACTCATTTTTGAGTAGTCCCAGTTATGACGAAATCTGAGTAGATTCAAACTTCAAACCAGTTCAAACTGTCACACACTGATCAAAAATCGCACCACCAATCTATACGGCAAGCATCCTTGAAACAAAACTCCACCGTCCTTATCGTAGGTTCTTGCATCCGCTTTACAACGGATAAGTACAGGAACGTGCCTTGTGCCGTGATGTGTCCCCACATCATACTTTATATTGCAACCGGAACGCTGCAAAAAAAACTTTTTTTTCCCCGCTCCGATATGATGTAGGTTAGGGTTAGGACGGATGGATGGGATCCCGATTCAGAATAAGAGAGAAAGAGCTTAGCCCGAGATCCACCTGTTCTTCTTTTCTGAAACTTTATAACACATGACGGGACACGTCACTTTTTTCCCCACCGGAAGAGAAGGGTGAGGGATTCTGGCAGAAGTGGATTATAAATTACAGGTCGAGGCGGAGTCGATTTCAACGACAGCGATCTCCTGACGAGTCGTCTACCCGGGCCCTAAATTCCTGTCACGACCGCACGACTGCAATCACTGGGGCTGGTGGTAACGAAATGTAAATATTTAACCTCTTCTTTTTTTCATCCTTCTTCCTAGCTCAGCTGTAAAATACCAGCATCTCCTCACGGAACACGTGGCCGCGGTTCAACGAGTGGGATTCCCTTTCCAGACGGTGGATAACGACATATTTGCGTGTATGAAGATAGAAAGCATGCCGGCGTAACAAGTAGGCAGGGGCGTAACTGTCAAAAAGAAAGGGACGCCAAAATGAATTGACAGCAGTTGTGAAACTGTAAATGTCATTGTGGCAAAACTTCATTTCAAATCATTCAGGGTTTAACGAAAAATGAGTGAATTTCAAGCAGGTCTGAGAGATATTCACTCAAATCTGACAGATGTCCTATTTACTCATTTCTGAGTAGGTTCAGTTTTGATGAAAATTGAGTGATTTTGAACGTACGTGTATGATTTTGGACATTAGCAACATAACGGAGCGTTCTTCTATTACCTAACTCAAAATAATTTGACTGAAGAATTTTGAAATTAACATTTTAGCGATTTTTTCATTATTTAAGTTGTTTTGTCAATTTTGACCATTTTTACAATTTTGGCAATTTTGACAATTTTAGTAATTTTAGCACTTTTTTTTTTTTTTGCAGATTTAGCAATTTTAGCAGTACTAGCAATTTTAGCATCTTTTTAGCAATTTGAGCATTTTAGCGATTTTAGAAATTTTAACAATTTTAGCAATTTTAGCAATTTTTGCAATATTCGCAATGTTAAATTTTTTTTCAATTTTAGCAATTTTAGCAATTTTAGCAATTTTAGCAATTTTAGCAATTTTAGCATTTTTAGCAATTTTAGAAATTTTGTCAATTTTGACAATTTTGACAATTTTGACAATTTTGACAATTTTGACAATTTTGACAATTTTGACAATTTTGACAATTTTGACAATTTTGACAATTTTGACAATTTTGACAATTTTGACAATTTTGACAATTTTGACAATTTTGACAATTTTGACAATTTTGACAATTTTGACAATTTTGACAATTTTGACAATTTTGACAATTTTGACAATTTTGACAATTTTGACAATTTTGACAATTTTGACAATTTTGTCAATTTTGTCAATTTTGTCAATTTTGTCAATTTTGTCAATTTTGTCAATTTTGTCAATTTTGTCAATTTTGTCAATTTTGTCAATTTTGTCAGTTTTGTCAATTTTTGCATTTTTTGCATTTTTTGCAATTTTTGCAATTTTAGCAATTTTAGCATTTTTTGCAATTTTTGCAATTTTAGCAATTATTGCATTTTTTTGCATTTTTTGCAATTTTAGCAATTTTAGCATTTTTTGCAATTTTTGCAATTTTTGCAATTTTTGCAATTTTTGCAATTTTTGCAATTTTAGCAATTTTAGCAATTTTAGCAATTTTAGCAATTTTAGCAATTTTAGCAATTTTAGCAATTTTAGCAATTTTAGCAATTTAAGCAATTTAAGCAATTTTAGCAATTTTAGCAATTTTAGCAATTTTAGCAATTTTAGCAATTTTAGCAATTTTAGCAATTTTAGCAATTTTAGCAATTTTAGCAATTTTAGCAATTTTAGTAATTTTAGCAATTTTAGCAATTTTAGCAATTTTAGCAATTTTAGCAATTTTAGCAATTTTAGCAATTTTAGCAATTTTAGCAATTTTAGCAATTTTAGCAATTTTAGCAATTTTAGCAATTTTAGCAATTTTAGAAATTTTAGCAATTTTAGCAATTTTAGCAATTTTAGCATTTTTTGCAATTTTTGCAATTTTTGCAATTTTTGCAATTTTTGCAATTTTTGCAATTTTTGCAATTTTTGCAATTTTTGCATTTTTTGCATTTTTTGCAATTTTTGCAATTTTTGCAATTTTTGCAATTTTTGCAATTTTTGCAATTTTTGCAATTTTTGCAATTTTTGCAATTTTTGCAATTTTTGCAATTTTTGCAATTTTTGCAATTTTTGCAATTTTTGCAATTTTTGCAATTTTTGCAATTTTTGCATTTTTTGCAATTTTTGCAATTTTTGTATTTTTTTGTAATTTTTGTATTTTTTGTAATTTTTGTATTTTTTGTAATTTTTGCAATTTTTGCAATTTTTGCAATTTTAGCAATTTTAGCAATTTTTGCATTTTTTGCAATTTTTGCATTTTTTGCAATTTGCAATTTTTTGCAATTTTAGCAATTTTAGCAATTTTAGCAATTTTACCAATTTTAGCAATTTTACCAATTTTAGCAATTTTAGCAATTTTAGCAATTTTACCAATTTTAGCAATTTTAGCAATTTTAGAAATTTTAGAAATTTTAGAAATTTTAGAAATTTTAGAAATTTTAGAAATTTTAGAAATTTTAGAAATTTTGTAGCAATTTTTGCAAACTTATTGAATTTGTAGAATTTATAGAATTTAGAGAATATGTAGAGTTTTTAAGGATTGTAGATTTTGTAAAATTTGTAGAATTTGATGGAATTTGTAGAATTTGTTGAATTTGTTGAATTTCTAGATTATGCTCAACTTGTAGAATTTGTAGAATTTGTTGAGTTTTCAAAATTTGTAAAATTTGTAAAATTTTTAGAATATTTAGAGTTTGTGTAATTTGTAGAATTTGTAGAATGTGTGAAATCTGTAGAATTTGTAGATTTTATGGAATTTTTAGAATTAGTAGAGTTTGTGGAATTTGCAGAATTTCTAGAATTTCTAGAATTTGCAGAACTTGTATAATTTGTAGAGTTTGTGGAACTTGTAGAATTAGTGGAATTTGTAGAGTTGGTGGAATTTCTAGAATTTGTTGAATTTGTTGAATTTGTGGAATTTGTAGAATTTGCAGAATTTGTAGAATTTCTAGAACTCGCAGAACTTGTATAATTTGTAGGATTGGTAGAGTTTGTGGAATTTCTAGAATTTGTTGAATTTGTAGAATTTGTAGAATTTGTATGATTTGTTGAATTTGTATAATTTGTAGGATTTATAGATTTTGTAGAGTTTGAAACCAAACTTTTTTTTTGCCAAAAACAAAAACCAAAAAACGCCTCTGATCTGAAAGAAACCTTCCCACCGCTTGCTGTGTACACCTCCACGGGTGACAGATTCTGCTTGAGCCCGGACTTAACCCCTTTGATCTATGGCTGAGCGGGCGTGCAAGAGCAAGAGTTTCGCCGCGAAGAAGCCCCGTGAATAGACAAAACATCAGGGCATACGTACGAGAGAACGAGTTTCGGTGTCGGAAACATCCGGAGCAATCTTGGGAGACAAGGACATGCGGAACGACCGACGGAACAGGTGAGTGACGGACTCCGGGACCAAAGCCCGGAGAAACAAATAGAATATTTTGTTTGCTGCATATTTTCCCAGCTTTTTGTTGTTGTTTTCTTTTAAATTGTTGCAGGAGGGCGCCCCCCCCTCCTCTTCGGGTTGAAGAGGTGCAACAAGCGTCCTTTATGCTCTTTTCGTAGGTTTTCCAAAGTGAGCTGGCAGCACTGCCAGCAGCAAAAGTTGCACAGAGCACTTTGTCGTTTTAATTCGCATGGAAAAGCGATTTGAATTTATGCAGGCTGGGTGGGTGAAAGGGGGGGGGGGCATTGTGTTACAATAACGTTTGTATACTTTTGCTTTTCAGACGATGATGATGATTAAGAAAATTTTGCCGGAAGCGTGAATGGTTAATGTATGAGGGAAAAGCATGGGTTGCGTTGGAGCTGAGTTGAAATTAGACTAGGATTTGTGTTTTGAGACACGGGGATTTTGGGCTTTTGCGGGATAATTTGGTAGAATTTGCAATGCTCTGACGTCTAGGCGGCTCAGGTGAACAAAGCATTGAGCCGTTAGTACTTGAACCACGGACGAACTTGAGCATTATCATAAATTGACGTTATTTTCGTATAAGTGTAGAACGTTTGAAACGTCAAAAACTGTGCACGCTGATCCAAAATAACACATTTATTAAGTTTTTTTCTACTCGTTTTTGACGAAACCAGTGGTAAATAAATTTAAAAAAATGTTTGGTTGGCTGAGCTATTCACTTTGAGTTGAAATAACTCAGTATTTATCAATGTTACACGAGTATCTCAAAAACTATTTTCACTAAAAATTATAAAATTCTACAAATTCTGAAAAGTCTACAAATTCTACATATTCTACCAATTCAACAAATTAAACAAACTCTACAAATTCTACAAATTCTACCAATTCTACAAACTCTGCAGATTCAAAAAATTCTTCAAATTTCACAAAATCTGCAAATTCTAAAAATCTTCAAATTCTACAAATTCTACACATTCTACAAACTCTACACATTCTACCAATTCTACAAATTCTACAAACTCTGCAGATTCGACAAACGCTACAAATTCTGCAAATTCTACAGATTCTACAAAATCTAGAAATTCCACAAAATTCTTCAAATTCCACAAAATCTACAAATTCTACCAAATCTTCAAATTCCACAAGTTCTAAACATTCTACAAATTCAAAAGAAATCTACAGATCCTACAAATTCTAAAAATTCTAACAAATCTACAAATTCTAAAAAATCTAAAAATTCTACAAACTCTACAAATTATACAAAAACTATTTTTTTAAATTCTTCAAACTTCACAAATTTTGCCAATTCTACACTTTCTGCAAATTCTATAAAATCTACAAATTCTCAAAATTCTTCAGGAATTTGAAAAATCTACTTATTCTACAAATTCTACAAAATCTTCAAATTCAACAAATTAAAAAAACTCTACAAAATCGGTCAACTTTACAAGTTCTGCAAATTCTACAAAGCATAAGCATAAGCATAAGCATAAGCATAGGTGCCCACCCGCAGTTGCTACTCCGTTATTGACCAGGACCTCCAGAAGTAACATCCACGAGCCGTGGAAGATGAGTGGGTGCTATCTTTCCTCGCTTCGCAACTTCTCAAAGGCCCCTATCATGCTGATCAATACCGGCGCCGGCCACGACCAGTGGTAGAGTCACGGGGAAGTGGATGGGAATGTTAGTCCGATACTTGAGTGATAGAGACCGCCCAATCGACTGCTTCTCCGACAAAGTATCACATGAGTTTTGAGGGGGTTAGTAGATGGGTATGAGGTCAGGATTCACGAGTGGCAGTGATGTGACCATGAGCATTTTGTTTATCGGTTGAAAATTTTAAATCTTAGGCAGCCGACTGCGGAAAGATAAATAACTGATTATTTAAAAAGTTTGTTAAACGGACGCGTGCCAACCAAGCAGTAGTGCTATGGGCTGGACTTACCAGTATATTTTTAATTTTTGTACAATTTAGAAAACGCGAGCAAATTTCAAAAATAGTTAATAAATAGATGAGTTAATAATAAGACTGCCAGTTGGAATAAATTATAACGATCAACGAATATAAACGAAAAGAAAACAGGACACCACAGACCTATTGTAATGAAATTAAAACAATAACTTAAACAAACTAAACCAGCGGCGTGCCTTCCAGTCAACGATGATAAAAGAAGGACTTATGAAAAGCTAAATATCAAATAAAAGGCTCCGAAAAAACGTTGCAGAGTTACCGCGAGTTCCCGCTACTCACAATCGAATCAAAAAATTCAAAAACGCGCGCTAATGGTCTATGCTAAATGTCAGCGTGTCGTACAATAAACGATTCTATAAAAATGAAAAAAGTTTTGGTGCTCCGGGACCCTCGGGGATGGGACATTGTATTTCCACGAATGCCCTGGGCACTATTCGCCGTGGTTAAAGCGCCACAACTCGCTTTCTGTTGATAGATAATAAAATAGATAAATATTTTTCATGAAAAACATTCTACATTATTTTAAATTCAAATGCATTACGCATTGCAAAATTGAAATTTGTTATAAAGTACAGTTTATTTTGTCAAAAAAAAACTTCCTACGGCTCCAAAACTAAATCTTCAAATAAGATAAACTTCGGAGATTCAACTTGTTCGGTTTTTAAGAATAAACTAATAAGAATTTACTCACCTTTTTATACATTCAATGAAGTGTGCCCCCTGATGCGACTTAAAAAAGAACGGGCTTACCTCAAATCTGATTCACCCCTGACCACTTCATACTGGCTCTTGATCTTTGTGCAGTCCTCTCCGTTCCATATCGAATTGAGGAGACGGTTGAAAGTTCCGGTTGAAGTTCCATTACGACGGCATGATCTCCGCTGTCGACGATGGAGCGCCTTCATAAAGAGCAACATGGACGCCTCCATGGTGCAGCCAGAACCGTCGCTCAATGACCGGTTAGTTGACGACCGGAATCGGACAAGCAACGTCCAAAATTCATCACAAAAATGCATCACGTATCACAACACACCTGGCCAGTTCTATACCACAGAATTTCCCTTGGCCAAAAGATTTATATTTTCTTCCGTAAAACCCCAACACTAATTTTCCTGGCTACGCGATATCATCGATTCGATTACACAATTTTCGGAACTGTAGAGAAAACCGATATTTTTCCAGAATCAGCTAACAGCTAAAATGTTGCTGTTGCACCGCTGTACACTTTGTGATTTCAAACGCACATATAAAAATTTAAAATAATAAAACAAATTAAAAACCTTAACAAAATCACTTTTCCTTTCGATACACTTTTTCCACTCGATCGATGAATCCCGTCGGATGTAACCCGAATATTTTTCCTAACTTTCAAACCGGACTTTAATATTTTCGCGTATTCTCGAACACCAAACTTGATACGAATGAAAAAAAACACCACCCGATAAACACCTCCCCAAGTCAACACATAGCACAAAAGGGGCGCGCGACGGCAAAATCGTTTTATGTTTGTAAACAAGTCCTCAAAAAACATCTGTCATTGATTGCACGGTGTGAACCCATGGCTTTCTACCTAAGGTACTCGCGATTGAGTGTGTAGTAGTGCGGTTGTCAAAATCGTTATCTCTGACTCTCTCACTCCACTAACACTGACATTGTTTATGTTTTGGTTTTCCTGGCACGGTCCATTGTTCGTTTGTTATTGTTTTGGTTTTAGTGGCACGGAGACACGCACTCACACTAATGCAAATTAAGATCGCGAGTACCTATGATATACAGCCTTGGTGTGAACCCATGCAGCAGCAGCTGACATTTCTGACTTTTCCTGGGCCAAGAAAAACTGACGTTTACGTAAGAGACACGAAACGCGGATCGACCGAAGAGGCACAAGAAGATGAAGAAGACAACTTTTACAATTTCTAAATTCGTTTCAAAACACTTCTACAAACACGGAAATCTGGAAAATTTCACATGGAAACACTAAAGGAGATACTAGCGCATCTTTTGCGCACAAATTCGACACCTCAAATTCAGTTTTTCACACACAAAAATGCGTTATAAACAACCGTGCTCTACCCGACGAACCGTACGCTACCACAGACTCAACAGACCTCAATTAAAAAAAAAAAAACTCTACAAAATCGGTCAACTTTACAAGTTCTGCAAATTCTACAAACTCTACAAATTTTAAAAAATCTACGAATTCTAAAAAAAATCAAATTCTGCCAATTCTCCAAATTCTACAAATTATTAAAGTTCTACAAATTCTACAAATTCTACACATTCTACTAATTCTACAAATTCTACAAACTCTACAAAATATAATTCTACACACTCTACAAAATCGGCAAACTCTACAAATTATACAAATTCTACAAAATCTACAAATTCTAAAAATTCTTCAAATTCCCGAAAATCTACAAATTCTACCAATTCTATAAATTCTAACAATTCTACAAATTCTACAAATTCTACAAATTCTACAAATTCTTCAAATTCTACAAATTCTACAAATTCTACAAATTCTACAAATACAATAAATTCTACAAATTCTAAAAATTTTACATATTTTACAAATTTTACAAATTTTACAAATTTTAAAAATTTTACAAATTCTACAAATTTTACAAACTTCTAAAATTCCAAAATTCTTAAAGTGCTGAATTTGTAGAAATTGCTAAAATTGATGAAATTGCTAAAATTGCTAAAATGTATAAAATTGCCAAAAATTCTAAAGTGGGTGAAATGGCAAAACTTGCTTATATTGCTAAAATTTCTATTTTTTTAAATTACAAAAAATGCTAAAATTTACAAAATTGCTAAAATTGCTAAAATTGCAAAAATAGCTAAAATAGCAAAAATTGCAAAAATTTCAAAAAATGCAAAAAATGCAAAAATTGCAAAAATTGCAAAAATTGCAAAAATTGCAAAAATTGCAAAAATTGCAAAAATTGCAAAAATTGCAAAAATTGCAAAAATTGCAAAAATTGCAAAAATTGCAAAAATTGCAAAAATTGCAAAAATTGCAAAAATTGCAAAAATTGCAAAAATTGCAAAAATTGCAAAAAATGCAAAAATTGCAAAAATTGCAAAAATTGCAAAAATTGCAAAAATTGCAAAAATTGCAAAAATTGCAAAAATTGCAAAAATTGCAAAAATTGCAAAAATTGCAAAAATTGCAAAAATTGCAAAAATTGCAAAAATTGCAAAAATTGCAAAAATTGCAAAAATTGCAAAAATTGCAAAAATTGCAAAAATTGCAAAAATTGCAAAAATTGCAAAAATTGCAAAAATTGCAAAAATTGCAAAAATTGCAAAAATTGCAAAAATTGCAAAAATTGCAAAAATTGCAAAAATTGCAAAAATTTCAAAAATTGCAAAAATTGCAAAAATTGCAAAAATTGCAAAAATTGCAAAAATTGCAAAAATTGCAAAAAATGCAAAAATTGCAAAAAATGCAAAAATTGCAAAAATTGCAAAAATTGCAAAAATTGCAAAAATTGCAAAAATTGCAAAAATTGCAAAAATTGCAAAAATTGCAAAAATTGCAAAAATTGCAAAAATTGCAAAAATTGCAAAAATTGCGAAAATTGCAAAAATTGCAAAAATTGCAAAAATTGCAAAAAATGCAAAAATTGCTAAAATTGCTAAAATTGCTAAAATTGCAAAAATTGCAAAAATTGCAAAAATTGCAAAATTTGCAAAAAATACAAAAATTGCGAAAATAGCTAAAATTGCAAAAAATGCAAAAAATGCAAAAAATGCAAAAAATGCAAAAAATGCAAAAAATGCAAAAAATGCAAAAAATGCAAAAAATGCAAAAAATGCAAAAAATGCAAAAAATGCAAAAAATGCAAAAAATGCAAAAAATGCAAAAAATGCAAAAAATGCAAAAAATGCAAAAAATGCAAAAAATGCAAAAAATGCAAAAAATGCAAAAAATGTAAAAAATGCAAAAAATGCAAAAAATGCAAAAATTGCAAAAAATGCAAAAATTGCAAAAATTGCTAAAATTGCAAAAATTGCAGAAATTGCAAAAATTGCAAAAATTTTAGAAATTGCAAAAATTGCAAAAATGGCAAAATTTTTGAAAATTGCAAAAATTAAAGAAATTTAAAAAAATACAAAAAATGCAAAAATTGCTAAAATTGCTAAAATTTCTAAAATTGCAAAAATTGCAAAAATTGCAAAAATTGCAAAATTTGCAAAAAATACAAAAATTGCGAAAATAGCTAAAATTGCAAAAAATGCAAAAAATGCAAAAAATGCAAAAAATGCAAAAAATGCAAAAAATGCAAAAAATGCAAAAAATGCAAAAAATGCAAAAAATGCAAAAAATGCAAAAAATGCAAAAAATGCAAAAAATGCAAAAAATGCAAAAAATGCAAAAAATGCAAAAAATGTAAAAAATGCAAAAAATGCAAAAAATGCAAAAAATGCAAAAAATGCAAAAAATGCAAAAAATGCAAAAAATGCAAAAAATGCAAAAAATGTAAAAAATGCAAAAAATGCAAAAAATGCAAAAAATGTAAAAAATGCAAAAAATGCAAAAAATGCAAAAAATGCAAAAAATGCAAAAAATGCAAAAAATGTAAAAAATGCAAAAAATGCAAAAAATGCAAAAAATGTAAAAAATGCAAAAAATGCAAAAAATGCAAAAAATGCAAAAAATGCAAAAAATGCAAAAAATGCAAAAAATGCAAAAAATGCAAAAAATGCAAAAAATGCAAAAATTGCAAAAATTGCAAAAATTGCAAAAATTGCAAAAAATGCAAAAATTGCAAAAATTGCAAAAATTGCAAAAATTGCAAAAATTGCAAAAATTGCAAAAATTGCAAAAATTGCAAAAATTGCAAAAATTGCAAAAATTGCAAAAATTGCAAAAATTGCAAAAATTGCAAAAAATGCAAAAATTGCAAAAATTGCAAAAATTGCAAAAATTGCAAAAATTGCAAAAATTGCAAAAATTGCAAAAATTGCAAAAATTGCAAAAATTGCAAAAATTGCAAAAATTGCAAAAATTGCAAAAATTGCAAAAATTGCAAAAATTGCAAAAATTGCAAAAATTGCAAAAATTGCAAAAATTGCAAAAATTGCAAAAATTGCAAAAATTGCAAAAATTGCAAAAATTGCAAAAATTGCAAAAATTGCAAAAATTGCAAAAATTGCAAAAATTGCAAAAATTGCAAAAATTGCAAAAATTTCAAAAATTGCAAAAATTGCAAAAATTGCAAAAATTGCAAAAATTGCAAAAATTGCAAAAATTGCAAAAATTGCAAAAATTGCAAAAATTGCAAAAATTGCAAAAATTGCAAAAATTGCAAAAATTGCAAAAATTGCAAAAATTGCAAAAATTGCAAAAATTGCAAAAATTTCAAAAATTGCAAAAATTGCAAAAATTGCAAAAATTGCAAAAATTGCAAAAATTGCAAAAATTGCAAAAAATGCAAAAATTGCAAAAATTGCAAAAATTGCAAAAATTGCAAAAATTGCAAAAATTGCAAAAATTGCAAAAATTGCAAAAATTGCAAAAATTGCAAAAATTGCAAAAATTGCAAAAATTGCAAAAATTGCAAAAATTGCAAAAATTGCAAAAATTGCAAAAATTGCAAAAATTGCAAAAATTGCAAAAATTGCAAAAATTGCAAAAAATGCAAAAATTGCTAAAATTGCTAAAATTGCTAAAATTGCAAAAATTGCAAAAATTGCAAAAATTGCAAAATTTGCAAAAAATACAAAAATTGCAAAAAATGCTAAAAATTCTAAAAATGCTAAAAATGCAAAAAATGCAAAAATTGCAAAAAATGCAAAAAATGCAAAAATTGCAAAAAATGCAAAAATTGCAAAAAATGCAAAAAATGCAAAAAATGCAAAAAATGCAAAAAATGCAAAAAATGCAAAAAATGCAAAAAATGCAAAAAATGCAAAAAATGCAAAAAATGCAAAAAATGCAAAAAATGCAAAAAATGCAAAAAATGTAAAAAATGCAAAAAATGCAAAAAATGCAAAAAATGTAAAAAATGCAAAAAATGCAAAAAATGCAAAAAATGCAAAAATTGCAAAAATTGCAAAAATTGCAAAAATTGCAAAAAATGCAAAAAATGCAAAAATTGCAAAAATTGCAAAAATTGCAAAAATTGCAAAAATTGCAAAAATTGCAAAAATTGCAAAAATTGCAAAAATTGCAAAAATTGCAAAAATTGCAAAAATTGCAAAAATTGCAAAAATTGCAAAAAATGCAAAAATTGCAAAAATTGCAAAAATTGCAAAAATTGCAAAAATTGCAAAAATTGCAAAAATTGCAAAAATTGCAAAAATTGCAAAAATTGCAAAAATTGCAAAAATTGCAAAAATTGCAAAAATTGCAAAAATTGCAAAAATTGCAAAAATTGCAAAAATTGCAAAAATTGCAAAAATTGCAAAAATTGCAAAAAATGCAAAAATTGCTAAAATTGCTAAAATTGCTAAAATTGCAAAAATTGCAAAAATTGCAAAAATTGCAAAATTTGCAAAAAATACAAAAATTGCGAAAATAGCTAAAATTGCAAAAAATGCAAAAAATGCAAAAATTGCAAAAATTGCAAAAATTGCAAAAATTAAAGAAATTTAAAAAAATACAAAAATTGCTAAAATTGCTAAAATTGCTAAAATTGCAAAAATTGCAAAAATTGCAAAAATTGCAAAATTTGCAAAAAATACAAAAATTGCGAAAATAGCTAAAATTGCAAAAAATGCAAAAAATGCAAAAAATGCAAAAAATGCAAAAAATGCAAAAAATGCAAAAAATGCAAAAAATGCAAAAAATGCAAAAAATGCAAAAAATGCAAAAAATGCAAAAAATGCAAAAAATGCAAAAAATGCAAAAAATGCAAAAAATGAAAAAAAGCAAAAAAAGCAAAAAATGCATAAAATGCAAAAAAATGTAAAAAGGCAAAAAATGCAAAAATGCAAAAAATGCAAAAAATGCAAAAAATGTAAAAATGCAAAAAATGCAAAAAATGCAAAAAATGTAAAAAATGCAAAAAATGCAAAAAATGCAAAAAATGCAAAAATTGCAAAAATTGCAAAAATTGCAAAAATTGCAAAAAATGCAAAAAATGCAAAAATTGCAAAAATTGCAAAAATTGCAAAAATTGCAAAAATTGCAAAAATTGCAAAAATTGCAAAAATTGCAAAAATTGCAAAAATTGCAAAAATTGCAAAAATTGCAAAAATTGCAAAAATTGCAATAAATGCAAAAATTGCAAAAATTGCAAAAATTGCAAAAATTGCAAAAATTGCAAAAATTGCAAAAATTGCAAAAATTGCAAAAATTGCAAAAATTGCAAAAATTGCAAAAATTGCAAAAATTGCAAAAATTGCAAAAATTGCAAAAATTGCAAAAATTGCAAAAATTGCAAAAATTGCAAAAATTGCAAAAATTGCAAAAATTGCAAAAATTGCAAAAATTGCAAAAATTGCAAAAATTGCAAAAATTGCAAAAATTGCAAAAATTGCAAAAATTGCAAAAATTGCAAAAATTGCAAAAATTGCAAAAATTGCAAAAATTGCAAAAATTGCAAAAATTGCAAAAATGCAAAAATTGCAAAAAATGCAAAAATTGCAAAAATTGCAAAAATTGCAAAAATTGCAAAAATTGCAAAAATTGCAAAAATTGCAAAAATTGCAAAAATTGCAAAAATTGCAAAAATTGCAAAAATTGCAAAAATTGCAAAAATTGCGAAAATTGCAAAAATTGCAAAAATTGCAAAAATTGCAAAAAATGCAAAAATTGCTAAAATTGCTAAAATTGCTAAAATTGCAAAAATTGCAAAAATTGCAAAAATTGCAAAATTTGCAAAAAATACAAAAATTGCGAAAATAGCTAAAATTGCAAAAAATGCAAAAAATGCAAAAAATGCAAAAAATGCAAAAAATGCAAAAAATGCAAAAAATGCAAAAAATGCAAAAAATGCAAAAAATGCAAAAAATGCAAAAAATGCAAAAAATGCAAAAAATGCAAAAAATGCAAAAAATGCAAAAAATGCAAAAAATGCAAAAAATGCAAAAAATGCAAAAAATGCAAAAAATGCAAAAAATGTAAAAAATGCAAAAAATGCAAAAAATGCAAAAATTGCAAAAAATGCAAAAATTGCAAAAATTGCTAAAATTGCAAAAATTGCAGAAATTGCAAAAATTGCAAAAATTTTAGAAATTGCAAAAATTGCAAAAATGGCAAAATTTTTGAAAATTGCAAAAATTAAAGAAATTTAAAAAAATACAAAAAATGCAAAAATTGCTAAAATTGCTAAAATTGCTAAAATTGCTAAAATTACTAAAATTGCTAAAATTGCTAAAATTGCTAAAATTGCTAAAATTGCTAAAATTGCTAAAATTGCTAAAATTGCTAAAATTGCTAAAATTGCTAAAATTGCTAAAATTGCTAAAATTGCTAAAATTGCTAAAATTGCTAAAATTGCAAAAATTGCAAAAATTGCTAAAATCGCTAAAATTGCCAAAATTGCAAAAAATGCAATTTTTGCAAAAATTGCAAAAATTGCAAAAATTGTAAAAATTGCAAAAATTGCAAAAATTGCAAAAATTGCAAAAATTGCAAAAATTGCAAAAATTGCAAAAATTGCAAAAATTGCAAAAAATGCAAAAATTGCAAAAATTGCAAAAAATGCAAAAAATGCTAAAATCGCAAAAATTGCAAAAAATGCAAAAATGGCAAAAATTTTAAAAATTGCAAAAATTTGAGAAATTTCAAAAAATGCAAAAATTGTAAAAATTGCAAAAAATGCAAAACATTGCAAAAAATATAAAATGCTAGATCTGCCGAAGTTGCTAAAATTGCAAACCATGCAAAAATTACTGAAATTGCTAAAATTGCTCAAATTGCTCAAATTGCAAAACTTGTGAAAATTTGCGTTATTGCTAACATTTCGAAAATTGTTGAAATTGCTGAAATTGCTGAAATTGCTAAAATTGCCAAAATTGCTGAATTTGCTAAAATTGCTGAATTTGCTAAACTTCCGAAGTTGCTAAAATTGCAAAACTTGCCATAATTACTAATATTGCTAAAATTGCTAAAATCGCTAAAATTGCCGAAATTGCTAAAATTTCCAAAATTGTTAAAAATACCACAATTGCTAAAATTGCTAATATTGCGGAAATTGCAAAAAATGCTATAATTGCTAAAATTTCCATAATTGCTAAATTTGCTGATATTGCTAAAATTGCCGAAATTGCTAAAATTGCCAAAAGTGCAAAAATTGCCGAAATTGCTTAAATTTCCAAAATTGCTAAAATTGTTTATATTGCTAAAAATTGCCGAAATTACTGTAATTGTGAAAATTTCTAAAATTTCCAAAATTGCTAAAATTGCCGAAATTGTTAAAATTACTATAATATCCGAAATTGCTAAGATTTCTTAATTGCGGAAATTGCAAAAATTGCTGGAATTGCTAAAATTATTTAAGTAGCTAAATTTGCTAAATTGCTAAAAGAAGATAGCGTGTACACTTCAAATTGAATTTACTCATATTTAATTTTTCACATCAGACTTCAACTTCAAGCCCAGACTAAAACAAACAAAACCCCGCAAAAGGATAAGTACGCGAACAACAATCAATTTTCGTGCAAAACTTCATCGCAAACATGCTCAATCCAGCCTACACACACACCACGTGTTTGTGTAAGTCTTCATACAACTTTTCGCTCCACATGGTTTACCTCACGAAAAGAAATGAAGGCAAAAAAAGCGCCCCGCACATGAAGTCGCAAAAGAGTAGAATAAATGGCGAACGCTCCTCGTCGGAAGCCGCGTGTAAAATATTCTTCTCCGCGTGGTAAATCCAAGACCCCGCTCTCTTCATCTCAATTTCCAACCTTCAACTTACTTTCCCCCGCGAAAAGTTGCATAAATTGACTTTGCAACACCGCAGCGACGAAGCGCCCCTCACTTTCCGAGGGGGGGAGGGAAAAAGTATTTTACAAAACGAGGAAAAATTACCGGTTTGCGCGGGAAACCGGATGCACACACATACAGTGCTGTTGATGGATGGTCCCAGGGTGGCTCCAGACACCTTTCTGAAAGAGAAAGGGAGGAGACGATGTGTCAAGTTTGGATCGTGGGAGGCGGCGGTGCAGCTAGTTTGGACCTAACCTTGAAGTTTGAGCTGTCAAAGTTGCACGGTTAAGCTGTCAGATTCGATCTGTCAGAGTTACACGTTCGATAAGATTACTCACTTTTGAGTTCAAACCGCTTTTGCTGCAGGGGCTGCCAATTTCTTCAAAGTTAGTCGTCGTAAAAGTTCGTTTACGATAACTCCAATAAAAGGTGTTCATCTCACCATTTCCCCGAGAACTTTTAGCTTAATTCAGCACTCTTTCCTGCATAAATAAACCCGACAGCGGGAGGTTTGGTGTCGGAAAAGTGAGGAGCTTCAAAACCACCTTCCTCGCAGTACCTTGTAGCATTTAGATTATTAGCTTCATTACAGTCGTTAAAAATTCTTCTGATATGTAAAGCAGTCCTCTCTCCCTGGATGGTGTTCGGTGGTCGGCAGTGTTGCCAGCCCCAGGACCCAAGAGGTCGCGAGGAAAGGGAAAGGCCGGGGAAATCTCGGGTAATTCGAGAAAACGAGTCAGCTTCCAAAATGAGAGAGAGCTGAAATTGGTGAGCTATACGATGAAAGTTGATACAGTGTCGAGGGAATAGTCGAACAAGGAAGGGAAAAAGGGAAAACAGTTTAAAACTTTGGCACTTTTGGATGTTCCGGAAGCTTTATCCGTTCCGAGAGGTGATCAAACGGCGATAGACACGTTCCACGTGGCATCGATTGATCCACGTGGGAAACATGGAAACTTTCCCACCACTACACCTACTAGCACTAATAAAGTGTTTTAATGCGCTACTTCTAAGAGGGCACGTTGAATAACCCCTTTAATTTGCGCTAATTTCGGATGGTGATTACAAATTCCGGGAAGTGCCCCTGCCGGGGCACAGTGACAGTGACGACGACGACGAACTTCGTGGTGAAACCACCGAGCCAAGGATTAAAGACATTCCGGTGTAGAACGCGAGCAGTTTTTGGAGTGGGGATGGAGGGCTTGCAAAAAGGCAGGTTGTCCTGAGAAGGACACATTGCAAACCGTTTGGAGGATATTTAAGAAAACTTTGATGCTTTTGAAAAAAATCAACGATGGTTTTATTTTAGTTGCAGTCTTTATTTAGGTAAAACTGGAATTTACTCAAATTTAAGTAGTTTCCATTGGCATGTTTTCAAACTTTTATACTTTTTTCACGCCAAACTAAAAAAAAATGTTTTGTCTTAAACTCATGTTTTGACATTAATTTGTTACCAATAAAGCAGGTATTAGACTATGCAAAAAAAAACAAACAAACAAAATCGCACTTTTTCGTGTTTGTAAGTTTGCCAAACTCACAAATAAAGCAAAATTTATGCAAGCTGGCGTTTGGGAGAGTTCTTTTATTACGTAAAGCAAACAAATGGATTTTTGGACCCCCTCCCTCGTAACAAAATTTCCATACAAAGTTTTAGGAAATTGTATTGAGCGTAACACAACCTTAGACTCCCCTCCCCCCAACGGCGTTATGTAATAAAAGAACGCTCCATTTCAGCAAACAAATGCAGTCAAACTGTAATAAGTGCGAGTTTGTTTGTAATAGTCTAATACCTCCTTAAGATGGTGTGAGTGATTATGGTAATCGAATAATAGTATCATTGGTGTGCTGGAAGTGGGGACGCGAAATCGTGATTATTCAGGTTAATTTTTTTTGTGTGCTTTTGTGTCGCAAATCGTATGGGGTGAGTGATTGTGGTAATCGAATAATAGCATGACTTACTGAATTATTTGTGTCTTGAGCGTAATTTTCGTTGAGTAATTGGTGTTTTTGTGATTTTTTTTTGTGATCTTAATTAATTGTTTTGTGATTTTCAAAGCCCTTCCTATATCATCGTTGATCGGAAGGCACGGCGTCGGGTAAATTGTGTATAATTTTTTCGAATAAGGTTTTATTTTTTATGGTGAAAAAGCCATTTCTATATAATGAACGAAAGACGCACTGACATATTGGATTAATTAATAGTGGAGTGAAATAATTGTGTGTGAGTGACTTTGTGTGTTAACCAAAAAGACCTTCCCATAGCATCGTTGCTCGGAAGGCTCGCCGACGGGTCTGTTATGAAAGTCCTCCCCATAGCATCGTAGCTCGGGAGGCATCGAAAAGCCAATACCTTATCCTACTAACCCAAAAAAAATAATAATCACGTGATGCTTGAAGGAGATGCTGTGGATTCAACGGTCTCAAGCGGTATCAACAAGTATATAGCGAAAAACTGTGTGCTTGATGAGTCTGCAACTTCAACTATCGGACTAACATTCCTCCCTTTCGTTGAACTGCAGGCTTCTTGGGAGGGCGCCGGTATTGACTAATAAAGTAAGGATCTTCAGAGGTTAAACAGTGAACGAATGGTTGGCTCCCACTGATCATTTTTGATTCATTATTTAACTTCAGCTGATCTGTCAATAACGGAGTAGCAGCTCATTGGCAGTCAACCATGCTCATGCTCATGCTCATGCTCAATAGTCTAATACCTCCTTAAATAGAGCTGTAATCGGCTGCACTGTTGTCGTTTTGACAACATTTTTACTTTTCTGATATTGATATTTTATTTGGGTAATTCTCAGCCAACTCACACAGCTGTTGCCCCGACCCCTCTTTGATTTGCGTAAAACTTTGTCCTAATGGGTTACTTTTGTCCCTGATCACGAATCCAAAGTTCGTTTTTTGATATCTCGTGACGGAGGGGCGGTACGACCCCTTTTATTTTTGAACATGTGAGAAAAGAGGTGTTTTTCAATAATTTGCAGCCTGAAACGGTGATGAGATAGAAATTTGGTGTCAAAGGGACTTTTATGTAAAATTGGACGCCCGATTTGATGGCGTACTCAGAATTCCGAAAAACGTATTTTTTATCGAAAAAAACACTACAAAAGTTTTAAAAACTCTGCCATTATCCGTTACTCGACTGTAAAAAAATTTGGAACATTTGACATCATTTTAAGGGAAATTTAATTTACTTTTCGAATCTACATTGACATCTACATCTACAAAGTTGTAGAGCAGACAATTACAAAAATTTTGATGAATAAACATAAGAGGTTTGCTTATAAACATCACGGGTTATCGCGATTTTACGAAAAAAAGTTGTGAAAAAGTTGGTCGTCATTGATCATGGCCGTTCATGGTCACCCGCGACAGACACGGATGACGAATCATAGAGAAACGCAAAAAGTAACTTTTTCAAAACTTTTTTTCGAAAATCGTGATAACTCGTGATGTTTATAAGCAAACCCCTTATGTTTATATATCACATTTTTTGTCTGTTCTACTATTTTGTAAAACATTGTAATACTCTAAAAAATAACCCTGCAAATTTAGAAAAAAACACGAAATTTTAAAATGAAAAATTTTGTTCTAAAAGAAAAAAGACCCTTCTGGGTAAATGTAGATTCGAAAAGTACATTAAAGGAGAATGGGCAAATTTGTATGGGAGCTGGTCCAAGGATGTACACGAACGGGACCAACTTTTTTCGAAAGATCTCGCCGAGACATGAAAAAAAGTCTTCTGGACCAACACTCTTAACTCCGGGGTTCAAAAGTTACAAGTTGTTGAAGTTTGAGCATTTTGGGTAAAAATGTACAAAAAATTGTATTTTAGCTATTTCTAGAATCATTCATAAAATCTGTATTTTATTATGGATTTTGCTCACCTTGACTTCATTCGACGCGTATCAGCAAAAACTATTAGTTCTGATATGTCTAAACATGATTGAAACATGATTTCTCTTGGTTTTATCCGTTTGAACCGTTTGTGCAAGAGGCATCCCATAGAAACAAGTCGGAACTTCAAGGTTTTGAAACCGGATCCGACCCAGACTGCTTCAGTGAGTATGGAAGGCTTCAGTGCAATGTTGCAACAACTTATTGGGATGGTCTGAGTCATCCGAGAACTCCTTGGAGTTAAGACCGGTGAGTCTACCGCCGTAACAAGCAAGATGTCGGCGGTTTTTGACCACTGATCATACCCGCATGGCTTCAGTGAGTATGGTAGACTACTATGCTGATGTGTTGGAGTGTCCTGGGTTCTCCTAGGACTCCCTGGAGTTAAGATCTGTGGGTCTACTACCGTAACAAGCAAAATGTCGACATGTTTTGACAACGGAACATACCCGCAAAGCTTCAGTGAGTGTGGTAGACTACTTTGCTAATATGTTAGGATGTCCTGGGTCATCCAAGGACTCCCTGGAGTTATGATCTGTGGAGCTACAGCCGTAACAAGCAAGAGGTCGACGGTTTTTGACCCCGGAACATACTCGCATAGCTTCAGAGTATTGTAGACTACTTTGTTAATTGCTTGAGATATCTTGGGTCATCTATGGACTCCCTGGAGTTATCATCTGTAGGTCTACGGCTGTTACAAGGGCTCCCTGGAATGGTCCGGTACATCCCAACATAACTGCAATACAGTCTGCCATACTCACTGAATCTTTGCGGTTATGATGCGCGGTTGAAAATCGTCGACCTTTTTCTTGTTACAGTGACCCAAATATCTTAACTCCAGGGAGTCCTAGGATGACTAAAGACATCCCAACAGATTAACAAAGCAGTCTACCATACTGACTGAAGTTATGCGGGTATGTTCCGGGGTCAAAAACCGTCGACCTCTTGCTTGTTACGGCTGTAGCTCCACAGATCATAACTCCAGGGAGTCCTTGGATGACCCAGGACATCCTAACATATTAGCAAAGTAGTCTACCACACTCACTGAAGCTTTGCGGGTATGTTCCGTTGTCAAAACATGTCGACATTTTGCTTGTTACGGTAGTAGACCCACAGATCTTAACTCCAGGGAGTCCTAGGAGAACCCAGGACACTCCAACACATCTGCATAGTAGTCTACCATACTCACTGAAGCCATGCGGGTATGATCAGTGGTCAAAAACCGCCGACATCTTGCTTGTTACGGCGGTAGACTCACCGGTCTTAACTCCAAGGAGTTAAGAGATGGCTCAGACCATCCCAATAAGTTGTTGCAACATTGCACTGAAGCCTTCCATACTCACTGAAGCAGTCTGGGTCGGATCCGGTTTCAAAACCTTGAAGTTCCGACTTGTTTCTATGGGATGCCTCTTGCACAAACGGTTCAAACGGATTAAAACAAGAGAAATCATGTTTCAATCATGCTTAGACATATCAAAACTCATAGTTTTTGCTGATACGCGTCGAATGAAGTCAAGGTGAGTAAAATCCATAATAAAATACAGATTTTATGAATGATTCTAGAAATAGCAAAAATACAATTTTTTGTACATTTTAACCCAAAATACTCAAACTTCAACAACTTGTAACTTTTGAACCCCGGGGTTTAGAGTGTTGGTCCAGAAGACTTTTTTTCATGTCTCGGCGAGATCTTTCGAAAAAAGTTGGTCCCGTTCGTGTACATCCCTGGACCAAATTCGCCCATTCTCCTTTCCCTTAAAATGACATATTCCAAAAAAATTTGCAGTCAGGTAACGGAAAATGGCAGAGTTTTTAATTTTTTTTAAGTGTTTTTTTCGATGAAAAATACGTTTTTTTCGGAATTCTGAGTACGCCATCAAATCGGGCGTCTAATTTTACATAAAAGTCCCTTTAACACCAAATTTCTATCTCATCGCCGTTTCAGGCTGCACCTCTTTTTACGCATGTTCAAAAATTGAAGGGGTCGTACCGTCCCTCCGTCACGAGATATCAAAAAACGGGCAAAGTTTCACGCAATTTGAAGAGGGCAACTTTTCCCGATTTCGTGTGAGTTGGTAGAGAATTACCCATTTCCAAGCTGAATTCTGGAGAAATTTTTAGAAAGGGCGCATACGCATTTTGACAACTTGAACTATTTTGCAAATTTCAAAACAACAGGCAACTATTTAACAAAACCGGCAGTGTTGAAAGGTAGTTGAAGCTATTGTTTTACACTTTGAATTTTGTGGAAAAGTTGTTGTTATCATGTTAATATCAATGATTTTTGCTCAAAATCTGCAGCACTGTTGTCATATTATAAATTGGTATAAATTGGGTAGAACTCGCAGTCGCAGTGTCCTGAAGCAAACAATGATCGACCTCGAGCTGTCACTGTCCCTGCGAAATATGTTGGCTGACATATCGGGCAGTCAGCCAAAAAACAGCTAATCTTAGTAAAAATAACACAGAAATAAGTTATTTTGGATGAACGTGTACTTTAACCTTCGGGAGGTCGCGCTAGTGTACTTTGTACACAACTTTTGAAAATTGTTGAAAAAAAATGTCTTTTCTTTATTCAAAATGCGTGAAACCCAGGTGTATGCTCAAGTTACACATTTTTCTATAAGAAAACATATAAAAAGTCAAATTTCTGGAGTAAAACCTATTTTTAATGATTTTTTGAAAAAAAAATTTTTGGATGTGTGTACAAAGTACACCGGCGCGACTGCTCGTGTGAGCTGCTTTTGTGCAAATATAAAATATTTGCAGTAATTTGAAAATAATTCCAAAACTAATGCTCTAAGAAGCAAACAATGTCCAACAAAATTGTAGGAGAGGTCTTATAGAATACCATGAATAACCTGGCCAATCTATGGAAAGTCCCGGTGGCCCCCGGGGATGTTCCGGAGGAGGGACAATTCTGGAATTGTGGTCTACCGGACATGATGGGTGTCAAACTTCAAGATTTTCAAAGATAAACAAGAATATTGACATTTTGAGGACCATGAGTGACCTGACCACCCTCCAGATTGTCCTGGTTACCCCCGGGGATGTTCCGGAGGAGGGACAATTCCGGAATTGTGGTCCACCGGACATGATGGGTATCAAACTTCAAGATTTTCAAAGATAAACAAGAATATTGACATTTTGAGGACCATGAGTGACCTGACCACCGTCCAGATTGTCCCGGTTACCCCCGGGGATGTTCCGTAGGAGGGACAATTCCGGAATTGTGGTCCACCGGATATGATGGGTATCAAACTTCAAGATTTTCAAAGATAAACAAGAATATTGACATTTTGAGGACCATGAGTGACCTGACCACCCTCCAGATTGTCCTGGTTACCCCCGGGGATGTTCCGGAGGAGGGACAATTCCGGAATTGTGGTCCACCGGACATGATGGGTATCAAACTTCAAGATTTTCAAAGATAAACAAGAATATTGACATTTTGAGGACCATGAGTGACCTGACCACCGTCCAGATTGTCCTGGTTACCCCCGGGGATGTTCCGGAGGAGGGACAATTCCGGAATTGTGGTCCACCGGACATGATGGGTATCAAACTTCAAGATTTTCAAAGATAAACAAGACTATTGACATTTGGAGGTCCACGAGTTACCTGACCACCTTCCCGATTGTCCCGGTTACCCCCGGGGATGTTCCGTAGGAGGGACAATTCCGGAATTGTGGTCCACCGGACATGATGGGTATCAAACTTCAAGATTTTCAAAGATAAACAAGAATATTGACATTTTGAGGACCATGAGTGATCTGACCACCCTCCAGATTGTTCTCGTGACTCCTGGGGATGTTCCGGAGGAGGCACAATTCCGGAATTGTGTCCACAATTTGGTTGGGCGAAAACTGCGCCACCTGCTGCCAAAATCCTGAAGCGATGTTTTTCCCCATACATTTTCGCGATTTTACCCATAAAAATTTCAACAATAAAAAGCGACCCCTTAATGTTAACCGATTTGTCTCAAAATTGGCACAGTTACTTATTACTAAAGAATCGAGCCAGGGGGTAACTCTTAAGATTTTACATATTTTTTATTTTTTTCTTGTCACCCTTCTGCCCAACCATATCTCGAACAACGCAAAATTATAGGTCAGCAGATGGGGGAAGGAGGGTGGGGGTTAGAACATTGAAATTACAGGCTACGGTTTCAACATTTCAATGAAAAAACTGCTTTGAAATGCATTATACACCTGTTCAATGTTTTTGCAATCATAAGTTTCCAATATTTCTTAGTATTGACGAAAATTTTATTTAACAAGCCCAAATCAGCTAAATATGATAATCAGTGCAGAAAAAGGCGTTTCAGATTGTTCTGAGTAGATTTGACTTCTATTTCCATTGAGATTTTCCAGTTTCATGAAAAAAAAATTGTCCCCTGATTATTCGAACCATTTTTGAAGGTAAAAGAGGCGGGGCGACATAAACTTTGAAAAATATTTGCAACGGCCTAACTTGTTGAAAGCAAATTAACTCACTTCGTTTCGGACAACAGAACTCAACGCGTCGGCGTTATTTATTTGAGAAATACTCAAGAATAGATTTCCAGATATTCCAGAATTATTTTTGATCAAACAATATAAACTCCCATACTCGACAAAAAAGGGGGAATTTGAATGGAAATTCCCCCTTTTTCTCGAGCTTGGGAGTTTAGGTGTTAATGTCAAAGTTCACCATTTTCAACATCAAGTACACTCATGATGTCCAAAATCAGTTTTTGACCGACCTGGCCACTTTGGAACCGGGTCCAGTAACCCCGGTGAAACCAGGAATGTGGCCAACCACGCAGATATTCCAGAATTATTTTTGATTAGGCGATATTTATGTTAAAGTTCACAATTTTCAACATAAAGTACACTTATGATATCCGAAATCATTTTTGAGTTGACCTAGCCATTTTGGAACCGGATCTTGGTACTCTGATATTTCAGATTACACCGGAGTACCTGGAATCAGTCTCAAAGTAGCCAGATTAGTCCAAAAATGATTTTGGACATCATGAATGATCTTTATGTTGAGCAGCTTGATCAGCTTGTTCTTGTATGTTGCAGCTTGTATGTTGAACAGCTTGATCTATTTTGCAATTTCTGAAACAAAAGGTAACAACTTATGAAACCCCGAGGTGCTGAAAGGCCAAATATTGCTTAACACTTCGAGTTTTGTGAAAACGTAACGTAATGCTTGAGAATAAGCAAACTTCAATGATTACCAGCACTTTTCTTCTAAGGGTCCGAATAATATACAAGAACAGTTTTTTTTATTTTCACAAAAATATAATATTGATGAGACATATTTTTGACTAAATTTTTGACTATAATTTTTGACTATATATATTGAAAATATTTCTAATGGAGCCCAAACATGTAAAAGATAATTATTAAAGCAGGAAAATGCACTTTGAATTAGTGCTTCCATCCCGGGAATTCCCGGGATTTTTCCTAAACCGGGAATTCATGAATCCCAGGATTTTTGTATTTTGTCCCGAAATCGGAAAAAAAAATCAGATTTTGGTCTGGAAATTCAGATTTTGTTGTGGAAATATATGAACAACGATAAAAAAATCAAACATATATCCAGAGTTTTTATCAGCATTGATTTGACTTATAAAGCAAAATTGTTGAAAAGACTACGTATATTCATGATTTTAAATTAAAAAAATAATATAATTTTAAATTATTTTTCATGAAACATTTTTGGCAAATAAAGGCGAATGTATCGAATTAAGACAGCTGTTTTTGTCAATTTTTTGCATAACGTTTTGATTTTATTTTATTGATTTCAGTTAAAACAAAAACAGAACAGAACAATTAGTATACCGCTCTCCAAATTGTTGTTGTTGTTGATTTTATTAGGGGAACTTTAACCCTACGGGTCATTCGCTCCCGTAGAGCTCTCCAAATTAATTGGTCTAAAATCTCCTGTACCTACTGAGACGTAGTCCCGATTTTCCCTAGTTGGCGGTAGCGACTTAAGATATTTTGTAAAATATTTTTTTATGTAAAACATGAATGTCTAAACTTATCTAAAATTTAAATGGCTGGTTTAAATTTATTTGTTGTATTTTTATTTGTTATTTTAGGCATTTAAAAAGATTTTTTTAGGCTTTTCTAGTCATGCCATACCAAAAAAAAATATTTTTAAGGGACTTATTTAATTTGAATCACATTGAATTAGAAATTAGATTAGAAACTAAAGCACAACAAAGAACAAAACAAATCTTTCAAGCAATCTAAAAACTGCTATTCTTGTTTAGATTGAAGTGTAGATTATTACCAATGAATAGTATTGTGCTAATTCTATGATTTTAAGCTTTAAAAACATGACAAATATTTGAAATCATAAATTTAATTACTGTTTTAAAAATTTCCCTGGATCCCAGAAATTCCCGGGATTTCAAAAATATTTTTCCCGATTGGACGCCCTACTTTGAATTGATTTTAGTTGGAGGCATTTCTAATTCATTGAAGATTTTTCAATCAATTGATGGCGATTGCTACGCAGATTTTTTTAAATGGAAAAATGTTCAAAAGGGAGGAAGGGATGGGGGGGGGGAGTGTCTCTGGAACAATCCGGTGGTTGATCAATTTACCAATGGATTCTAAATGGGTAATTCTCTACCAACTCACACGAAATCGGGAAAAGTTGCCCCGACCCCTCTTCGATTTGCGTGAAACTTTGTCCTAAGGGATAACTTTTGTCCCTGATCACGAATCCGAGGTCCGTTTTTTGATATCTCGTGACGGAGGGGCGGTACGACCCCTTCCATTTTTGAACATGCGAAAAAAGAGGTGTTTTTCAATAATTTGCAGCCTGAAACGGTGATTAGATAGAAATTTGGTGTCAAAGGGACTTTTATGTAAAATTAGACGCCCGATTTGATGGCGTACTCAGAATTCCGAAAAAACGTATTTTTCATCGAAAAAAACACTAAAAAAGTTTTAAAAATTCTCCCATTTTCCGTTACTCGACTGTAAAATTTTTTGGAACATGTCATTTTATGGGAAATTTAATGTACTTTTTGAATCTACATTGTCCCAGAAGGGTCATTTTTTCATTTAGAACAAAATTTTTCATTTTAAAATTTCGTGTTTTTTCTAACTTTGCAGGGTTATTTTTTAGAGTGTAACAATGTTCTACAAAGTTGTAGAGCAGACAATTACAAAAATTTTGATATATAGACATAAGGGGTTTGCTTATAAACATCACGAGTTATCGCGATTTTACGAAAAAAAGTTTTGAAAAAGTTACTTTTTGCGTTTCTCTTTGTTTCGTCGTCCGTGTCTGTCGCGGGTGACCATGAACGGCCATGATCGATGACGACCAACTTTTTCAAAACTTTTTTTCGTAAAATCGCGATAACTCGTGATGTTTATAAGCAAACCCTTTATGTCTATATATCAAAATTTTTGTAATTGTCTGCTCTACAACTTTGTAGAACATTGTTACACTCTAAAAAATAACCCTGCAAAGTTAGAAAAAACACGAAATTTTAAAATGAAAAATTTTGTTCTAAATGAAAAAATGACCCTTCTGGGACAATGTAGATTCGAAAAGTACATTAAATTTCCCATAAAATGACATGTTCCAAAAATTTTTACAGTCGAGTAACGGAAAATGGGAAAATTTTTAAAACTTTTTTAGTGTTTTTTTCGATGAAAAATACGTTTTTTCGGAATTCTGAGTACGCCATCAAATCGGGCGTCTAATTTTACATAAAAGTCCCTTTGACACCAAATTTCTATCTCATCACCGTTTCAGGCTACAAATTATTGAAAAACACCTCTTTTTTCGCATGTTCAAAAATGGAAGGGGTCGTACCGCCCCTCCGTCACGAGATATCAATAAACGGACCTCGGATTCGTGATCAGGGACAAAAGTTATCCCTTAGGACAAAGTTTCACGCAAATCGAAGAGGGGTCGGGGCAACTGCTGTGTGAGTTGGCGGAGAATTACCCAAATATTAATATTTTTGTTTATCTTTGAAAATCTCGAAGTTTGATACCCATCATGCCCGGAGGACCACAATTCCGGAATTGTCCCTTCTCCGGAACATCCCCGGGGGTCGCCGGGAATATCTGGAGGGTGGTCAGGTCACTCATGGTCCTCAAAATGTCAATAGTCTTTTGAATCTTTGAAAATCTTAAAGTTTAAAACCCATCATGCCCGGAGGACCACAATTCCGGAATTGTCCCTCCTCCGGAACATCCCCGGGGGTAACCGGGACAATCTGGAGGGTGGTCAGGTCACTCATGGTCCTCAAAATGTCAATAGTCTTGTTTATCTTTGAAAATCTTGAAGTTTGATACCCATCATGTCCGGTGGACCACAATTCCGGAATTGTCCCTCCTCCGGAACATCCCCGGGGGCCACCGGGACAATCTGGAAGTTGGTCTGGTCACTCATGGCATTCTATAAGACCTACCCTACAACTTTGTAGAACATTGTTTGGTTCTATGGACAGTAGTTTTCGAATTATTTTGAAATTTCTGAAATGTGTACAAAGTACACGACGCGACTGCTCGTGTATTTTTTTTTGACGCGACTTCCGAAAGGTTAATGTAATTTTGACATCTAACGAACTGCAAGTTAGTTAGATTAGTTTTCAAAAAGCCGTAAGAGCCAATGCTAAACAAAGCCTTTTTTGCCTCGGTATTCAACCTACTTACGAAAAACCCAATTTTAAAAATGCTTAAGATTGTTCATCTACACGTCTTTTAAGTGCCCCAAACTAAAAATAAATTAAATTTTGTTACTTTTTGGAGAAAAACGAATATTAGTGTCGGAGGTCACGGTGGCTCTTACGCCTTTTTGAAAACTCACCCGAGAATTGTTTATATATGACATTGTGCACGCTTCCATGAAGTGACGCATACTTTGTTTAAAATTTATTTTGTACACAGCTGTGGAATTTCTCATAAAAAAGTATCAAAGTGTAATAAAACGTTAGTAAATCTCACTTGTAATCATTCCCCAAATCACAACCGCGCCGAACGTGCCAATTTGTGTTTTGAAATCCTTGGCGCTTTGGCAGCTGGACCCTCATGAAAATGCATAATTTTTCTTTTTACGGCTTTTTCCGGCTTTCCCACCCAACTTCGCAACCAAATAAAAAAAAAAGGAAACAAGGCAAACTTGGTCCCACCATTACCACATTAAAGACCCCCATGATAAGATCCTTCTCGGTGTACCTCCAACCAAGGTTGCTCTCACACACAGCTGTTTCGGAACCGGGCCGCAGCCATGAGGTGGCATTAATAAGCTGCATGTATATGAATTTGTTATGAACACAGCGCACAGGAAGGAAGAAACGGGGGGAGGCAAAACTTTTTTGCGGTGTTTTGGGGGTGAAAGACCCCGGTTTCCCACCCCACGCTGAAAGGTTGTTGGAAAAAGGTGGGAAAAACGTTTTTTATGTTATTGGAGCGAATTTAAGCCTAATTTAATAAGAACTGATCGTTTTGCGTTGTAAACAAACAAATCCAACTAAACCAACCTCAAATTAGCCCCAACTTATTTGTGACCTACACCCTCGAAATTCAAACCCACGTGGGTGGTAACACGTGCGGCACAGCCAGAGTTGCCTTTCCGTCTGTGTCCACCGCAATGCACACACGTGTGTGGGCTGTCAAAAGAGGGCGAAGACGAGACTCTCTGAATTTGATGGTTAGGTTTTGCGGTGGAATTCCACCGCCCGAGAGCATCGCATCAACTTGTTACGCTTCGCTGCCAACGGTGAATGGGAAGCGATGGCAGGATGTGGCTCGGGACAAGTACTTGATGCAGGAAATTTATGAATTATGACGTTTTCAAAGCATTTGTTAGTTTGGAGTTATTACCAAAATTTGGTTCAAAATAGGATCGATATAGGACGGAATCCTTAATCTGTCAAACAAATGAGAATTTCGCCTAATTCGCAGAACTATAATTTAGTTTTCAGTACTCATTTTTTTTAGACTTTGTTCGAGGGATTTAAAATGGTAATGAAATGTTCACGTGGTTTGGAAGTGGTACTATTCCAAAAATTTAAATTGTCCTGAACGAAGAAAATTTAACAATATTTATTTATACCTAATTCTACGATAAACGCTCAACAGTAACCTTTTCACTACAAACAGTGTGATGCTCGCCGCCAGATGGCAGTGTCCAAACAAAAGCTTCGTTTTATCTATAAGGAAACGAGCTTCAACGTTGCATGCAAAACTTTCGCGCTTTCGTGGTGAGTTTCAGCGAGCTTTAGTTTTGATTGCTTGATCAACCACCCTGCGACTGAAAATATTGTGTTTTTTTTTGCAAGCTCGTGTTGCACCGAAATAAAAAAAAAAACATTTTCACAAATTCACATTAAGGGAAAACAGGTTGTGCAAAAGTGGCTAATTTTTTAATTGCAGATTTTTTCTTAAAGAGATTTTAGGGGAAATATTCCCATTTCTTTACGCTAAGCGTTTCGACCTATTCTCGTCACTTTTGTAATTTGCGGTTGCTCAAACAACATTTTTAGATTCGTCGACAATTGAGAGTTGCTTGCTTACTTTTATTTCTCGATTAAATTTTCAAAAGGCCCTATTAGCATAGGAAACCCTTGAGGGATAGGTTGTTTTGAAAATTTAATCTAGATTTGAGCTTTTTATCAGGGTATATTATCCATTAGTGGACCTCTTTTCTATAGTAGACCTTCAGAGTTTTTGATGAAAAATGCTATAAAATCACAGTTTTAGTTAATATTTCAATAGAAATCACTTATTTAACATGTTCTGCATCATCCAAAACAATGTTGACTAACATTAACTTGTCCTTTTCGCAAAAATAAGCGTTTTGGTTTTACATCTGAAATCAGGCCACTAGCACTTTCACAACAAAACATCATTTCTCTTTTATGATTTAATTTACTATCAAATCATTTTTTCAACTGTTTTTATGGCTTTAGTAAATCGAAATAATGATAATTTTAGGAACTTTATATAAATATAACCAGGAACTTCTCAATTTCGAGCAAAATTTAGGGGGTCCAATATAGGACTATGAAAATACTATCTTTACCTAAAGTGGACCCCTGTTAATTTAACTAACAAAAATGGAGAAAACTGTGCATTTGAGCAATATCTTTTCTGAAACATACCGTATAGCTGGTTTTAATCAACTAAAATTTATATTTGTTCAATAATGAATATAAATATGATTGTTTTTTTTAAGTACCGAAGTTTCTGATATCATAAAAATTTAAAATAAATCAAAACTATTGTTTATTATACTTATTTCAAACATCATAATTGATGTTTTATTGATATTTTCTCATCATAAAACACATACAAAACATTTTTTTGGGAATAAAAATACATGTTTTTATCAGAAAGATTAAACACATCTATTGTTTTGTTTTGGTAAACTATTGAAGTAATTGATATGGAAATAATGCATCAAAATTACTTTTTTTTATTCATTCATATGTTTACAGTGATTTTTGACACGTTTTCTTTGAACATTTTTGGAAAAAAATGTTTAAAAGTCTGTTAGGTTTTTATGTTGTTTTAAGCTCTATTTGTTATTTAATAATGTGTTTACAATGAAAAGTGAGCAAAAGGCCTCTTTTATTTATTTTATTCTAACCGAATAACATTGTTTGAAAGTCCAACTTTTTACTGTTGTCGTTGTCGTCGGCATAGCCGACGCAGTGTGATTTTTTGGATACGTATAAAATTTACTATTTCATTAGCCAATTTTCGCCGTCGATTTAATTTGCATTAAAAATTGTTGTTGAAAATGAGGAAGTTTACGGATAAAGAAATCATATTCACTTGAATGTAATATGCTATTTTTATATTATTTAGGTATTTCCCTGGTATTTTCTCAAGTATGGCATATTCGGCTTAATTTATGATCATTGTAAAACGTCATGTCATTAATTGAACTTAATTAGAGTAATTCTCTACGAAATCGGTCTTTTTTTTATTTAATTTTAATTGTTTGAATGTTTCATATATCTTAACATTGAAAATCGGCCATAAGTTGCTGAGATATCGACATTAGAAAATGGTGGGTTGTTTGGGTGAGATGGGTGAGCTTTAATAACTGCAACAATTTTCAAAAAAGTTACCTGAAATTGGCTATAACTTGAAAACGGTGCACTTTATCAAAATTTCGCCAAAGAACTTTTTGATTGAAATTTGATTTTACATCGAAAAATGAAGTAAAAATTTTTTGCGACCAATATTCCGATTTTTTTAAAAAATCAGTATTGATTCAAAAATTCACAACTCGGTCAAAGATTTTTTGCACAACCTGGAAATTTCAGAAAAGTTGGCATTTGATGTCCCCTAAAACATACCCAAAAATAAAAAAAATAAAAATTGTTTTTTTGCAAATCAAGTTTTAATGACAAAAAGTTAAATGAAAAATCACCAATTTTTTTTACCGTGCATCATTTTTTTCAGTGTAGTCCTTATCCATACCTACAACATTGCCGAAGACACCAAATCGATCAAAAAATTCCTTCAAAAGATACAGATTTTTGAATTTTCCTACATCATTTTTGTATGGACAGCTGCCAAATTTGTATGGAAAATTATATGGACAAATAAATGATGCAAATTGGCTTCTTTGAGCATACCGAAGGCACCAAAAAAGTTTCAGTCGGATAAAAAAATACAAAAAAACGAATGAACGGAATCTCAGAGAATTGCTCATTACTAACTTTTAAAAATGTAGGATGAAAAAACAGCAAAAATATAAATTATTTTCAGCCTCACAATGAGATTTTTGATGTCTTATCTAGCCATGTTTATTGAATTTGATCTACAGCTTGCAATGTTTACTTTGCGGCTTTGATTACTCAGCAAATTATCACTCACCGTATCCCAGCATCCGCACACATGTAATCGTATTTTAACCACAATTAAAATCTCCCTCCCTTTCTTCGCAAAGCCAAATAAACTTCCCAAATCGCGTAAAACTCCCATGACAATGCTCGGCCAGCCCAGCAAGAAGCATATAAATATTAATCCACTGCTCTATTCTGTGACAACGCGTGCACGAACCGATGACGCCGCACCACCATTAGGCAATTTGTCACGGTTGATACGGTGCGGTGACGCTGGCAAATCCGGGGCCACTTTAGAGCCGGCACGCGCGCTCCTTGCATTTGTCACACAGCACAGCTTCCCCGAGGTTAAAATTTACTTTTGAGTAAGTTTCAACCAGAGTGTACTTTGACAACCCTGTCAAGTACACTGAGAAAAGGGATTGGAAAGTTGGCGGTAAAATTTAACCCACTGCAAACAACTAGTCAGCGCTCCATCCCACCCCGATTGGACCCACTTCCCGGAGGAAGTTCGATTGTCCCCGTACGGAGCGGATCGAATCGCGGAATCCGTGCGATGATTTCGCCAGAAAGGACCAACCCCGAAGGGGAAGTCAAAGAAATAACAATAAACATTTATTTTCACTGCCATTCCGCAGCGTCGCTGTCGTCGTTCCAGTTGTTGTCGCGACTTGTTTGTACTCATTTTTGGGTAGTCGAGAGGAGGAGGAGGTCAATCCGACGAAGAAAAGTTAAATAAATACCATAATTTAGTGACGCGTGGCGGCGTTTTATGCCGCGCCCGAGAGTCAATGAAGAGCCGCGTGCCGGCTTATTTGTTATGTTTGCCATTGTGCTCGCCAGCCTAGCTGGAACTAATGGCCGATAATGTCATTGTGACGTTTTTGGGCGAAGAAATGCTACCCCAAAATAAGTATATATAGGGAGAAAGGTCAATTGAGCGCGGAGATTTACCCTTTTTTTAAGGGGGAGGGGGAGTAAACTTTCCAATCGATTCGATCGAGGGGCATTAAAAACCTTTTAAAATGCTTTCAAGTCGAATTTCGACGGACGATGACGTGCATGCCATTAAATATTTATCATAAATCAATGCAAGCATTTGTAAAGTAATTTTTTTTCTCTAAAAAACCTACAAAAAAGAGCAATCCATTATCTGATTTGCAAAAAGAAAGTTTTTGTTTATTGATGGCTATCTTCGGTCCCTTTGATCCAGCCAAAAAGGGCCGAACTTAAAAACCCACCACGCGAACATGATGACAGATAATGGGCCAAAACGAGGGGTCGATTTTTTTTCCATCTTTTTCCCGCTGATTTGCGAATCCGATAAGGTCCGGCCTGGTTTTTGTTGTGTGTTTAGAATGATAAATGGGGGAAATTGAGATTTTATTGGCCTTCTTTTTTTCTGACATAAGGGGGAAAACGGATGAAAGGAAAAGTTTTCAATCGATATTTTCGAACAGGTTCACCTTTCAAACGTGACAAGTGCGCCAAATGTTCGCTTTTGTGCGGTTTTGAGTTTCAGAACGTGACACTTGACGCCATAATGGCGGTCGCCATAAATCCGCCGAGCTACCCCTCGTTTGACAGTTGTACACCTTTCTCGCTTGACGCCAACCGGAGTCAATGGGGTCAAATCTTAAAGGTAAACACAATAAATCTGCGCTCTCGCACACAGATTGATGTGTTTATCCGGGGACCGGAACACGTTTGCCGGAAAAGGGGATTGACGTATAACATTACACACTTATGACGACGCATTCTGGGGGACTTTATGGGTGAGTTGCTCCTTTTTTCGACCTCTTACGTTGTGACTTTGCAAAGGGATTTACTTCCAAGCTTCCCCTTTTCCTTTTCCGTCAAACCGGATCACGGTTTACGATTTCATGCCCAAAAGAAAAAGAGTGAAAGGACCCGTCATAAAATGCAAATCATCGCCACATTTTGAAAGAATAAAAAGATTTTCCTCAGGCTCGATATTAAAATTTTATGGCAGCCTCTCCTCTAACCTCAAATTCGTTTCACGCGACATTAGGACCGGAAGTGCGTCGGCGGCGGCGCCGCCGCCGGAGGAAGATCTGGTCCAGGCAAATATTGCCGAAAATGGCCCAACAAAACGTGCAGTTTCGATAATATTTCCGGTTTCGTCCCCTTCTTTGTGTCGCCAACAGGAAAGGGATGTTTTATTAGCTTGTTTTGTGTAGTGTTTTGGGTTCGCAAATCTGTTTCAGATACAACTAAAGAGTGCAGAAGCGATGGAATAATGCCGAAATTTGCTTCAACTGGAGAAAATTTCTTCGTTTCCGGTGTTCTGGTTTTTTGTTGGAGGGACGTCCGTTTCGGGGCGCCTGATTTATGGGCCGACTTTCGCATATAAATTGTCAATTTGCTCGGCCTATTGTTGGCTAGTTGGATCGATTAGGGGACATAAAAGTGGTAGTTGGTTTAACAATTTCTTCAGTGATTTGGAAAAGAAGGTTCGTCAATAGTGCCCATGATTGAAAAAAAAAACGTGACAAAAAATAAAGCGAGTTTCTCTCAAAACTAAGTTGTCAATCTAATGTTTACTAATTTCGATTTCGATTTGTTCTTCGATTTCTGAGTACGTGGTTCCGTGCTTTTGGCAGATGTCAGTCCAATTTGCAAATTCAGATTCGCTAATTGGAAAGCAATTGCGTTCGAATTAATTAATCCGCTCTGTAATAGCCAAATTTTCAATTTACGTACAAATCGGTAAAACAATGGGGTTGAAATGTAGACACTAGTTTTACAACCGATTTTAAAGTTTTGAGAGATTTTAAAATTCTAAATCAGCGCGACTCTTTTGTAGACTACTGTAAATATAAAAAAGTAACACAAATATTAAAAAAAGCAAAAACTATTACAGTTCAGACTCGATTAACCGAATGCCTTGGAAAAAATCATTTCCAATAATTGAATCACGATAAAAAAAAATGTTCTCATATTTTTGATTGTCGAGTTTAGGTATGACCCCTGAACTACACTAATGTAATTTAGAATTAAATCTTAAATCCATTTGCATTTTGAAATTTAATAGCCAATCAACTTTTCAAATTTGATTAAAATGGGTTCGCATAACTTAAACTTTATGTTTAAAGTAAGATAATAATAAATACGATTTTTTTTATTTGATTATGTATCTGAAGTCCCATACAAATACAAATCTTCGGATAGTCGAACTAGGGATAATCTATGTAAAAAAATCTCAAAATAAAAAAAATAAGTTGAAAATAAGTTCAAAAATCTTAGAAAATCAAAATACTCGAATTTAAAATCTTTAATTTGTAACATTATAATAAAAATGTAAAAATTTAAAACATATAAAATGTGGAAAATATATTATAATAATAAAAAAACAAACTAATTATTCTTCAACAAATTATGAAATACTTGAATCTGAAAATCTTCAGTTAAAAAATAAATCTAAAATCCTCTTTTAAATACCTTAAAAAAAAGTAAAATTAAAAAAAAATTAAAATTTAAAAAAAAAACTAGATTTTGAAATTCTGAAATAAAAAAAAATGTGAATTCCTGAATTTGAAAATTCTAAAATTAAAAAAAGCAAAACATTTTAAATGGGCCAATGCGGGTTTGCAAACAAATCTGGAGTTTTTTTTATTGAATAGGTCCTTTAAACATATGAAAGACAATAGCTTATAGGGGAGTTTGGGGTAATATGGACAGTGGGGGTAATTTGGACACCCCTTTAAAAATCACGTTTTCTTCGGATATAAAGTGAAAACGGCAATTTAAGTGATAAGGCTAGTACAAGTAATGGCCTAGGAGTATGGACAAACCAAAAAAGTTGGAATAGGTTAAGTAGTTTTGGTGTAATATGTAAAAGTTTCCAAAGGCCGGTTGGCACTGCCTTAAATTCTAATATTTGAAGGTTAGGAAATAAGGTTTTGCAGGGGTTATATGGCAAAAAAGTGGACATTTTTTGTTTAAGGGGGTTGCTTGGACGATGCCTGAGATATGTACGTATAAAAATTGTGCATTTTATCCATTTTTATCATCAAAAATTGCAATTTATGATAGAATATGCTATGGGGGTAATTTGGACATAGCTTGTGGGGTAATTTGGACATACCTGAAAGTCTACCTGTCAGGCAACAAAAAAGTAACTTTCATGGTTGGATGAGTTTTTAAAGGGATTTAGATAAATTTAGAGGGATTTAATATGTCAAAACAATCAAAAAGGAATGTGAGCAATGAGAACTTTCACAAAATTAAATTTATTCCAATATTCGAATTGATGAAAATCTGATTACTGTACATTTGGCTTTCAACAAGACTCTAATGTTGAATGCTTTTAATTAATTTCTTTGACATTTCTAATTTCTATGCTGGTTTACAATAATATTTAAATTTGAAGGGCTACAGAATGTAAAATTTAAAAAATGATATTTTCAGGCTAATAAATTCTATATATAGATTGATTTATATAAACATAAACGATACCTTAATCAATAAAAACTATACTTGTGCCTTATCCAGAATCAATGTTTAAATCATTTCAGTATTAATGATTAAATTATGTATACTACACTGAACTATTCGTTATCTTCCTATTGAATTATAGTTCTATCATAAAATCATTATTTAAACCTTTGATGAAATATTGTGAGCAAAACAACACTTCAAAATATAAAGCAATTACAAAACCAGGTTGAAGGATAAAAAACATGCTCAAAAATTCAAATGTTAAACTTATTCTTCAACATGTGTCCAAATTACCCCACAAAAGGTGTTCATATTACCCCACAAGGTATGTCCATATTACCCCACAAGGCATGTCCAAATTACCCCACAAGGCATGTCCAAATTACCCCATAGGGGTGTTCATATTACCCCCACACAAAAATGTGGGGGTAATTTGGACACCTTTAAATTTTTGCGATAAAAATGGGTTTTTCATCAAAATTTATCGAAATGAATGACATTTTTCCATCAAATATGGTCTCTATTATCCTCTGGTGTCATCCACATTCCTTTAAAATATCCATACAGCCCGTGATAGAGCAATTTCCTTAGGGTGTCCAAATTACCCCACACTCCCCTAGGTCTTTTTTTTTTTAAAATAGAAATAGTCTATCCCTGCTCATTTTTTATGTCAACATCTACTGACGTGAAAGAGATTCTCTTCTCTTAAACTTTAAAATTCAACAATTCTTAAATTCAAAAAAAAAATCGAAAAATCTTAAACCTTTAAATTCCCAAAATTGAATTTTGTAAAATCATATTGTTTTAAAGTTCAATAATTCAAAATTTTATGATTTTAAATTTCTTATTTTTTTCAAACCCTAAAATTCAAACATTTAATTCTAGAATTCTCGCTTACTTTCTCAAAAGGGCCTATGTACATAAGAAACCCATTGCGCAATTTTAAAATTCTAGAATGAAAATATTTAAAATTTTCAAATTCTGCAAATATTAATTGAATTCAATATAAAAAAAATCTCAAGTTCTAATGTTCTAAAATTTTGAGATTCTGAACATTTTTATAATTTAGAATTCTCGCTTACTTTTTTTCCTATGTACATTAGTGTGCCCAGAAAAATGACTCCCTGCTTCAAAAGCGAAAATCGGTTTTTTGGGTTATTTTAAGCATCTGTGCAAATTTAGAGCGAAATTGGTTGAGATTAACCCAATAATTTGTCGTATTATCGATATTTTTATTTCTTTAGTTTATTTCGTTTTAGCTTTTAATTTATTTGTTATAGTTTTTAGTTTTAATGAAATGTCAGGTCCTTATCATTTAAGTCAATGTATACAAAAAAGGTTGTACCTTCGGTACACAGTAAAAAATCCGATGGTAAAATCGCATGCAAAAGCATGCACATCACCTTTGTGAGAAAAAGCATGTAATATTGTATGAGAAAACGTGTACACAAAAAGCATGTACCGAAGAAAAAAAATCAGGTCTGCTTATCCTAAAAATAACATTAATCCGGCGAAAGTCATATTTGGATTACCAAGTCCGCACCCCAACCCACTCGGCTATTTTTTTTTTTCATAAAATTATTTTTATTAGGTCCTTTTCGGTACTGGGACCTGGTTAGGACCGAGTCGGCTTTTGTAATTACATTTGACTTAATAATTACAGAGGATCTTGTGTGTAAATGTTAGTGGGAGGGGAGCCGATTACCCGCGGCCTACTCGGGGTTAGTAGGGAAGGGATTGATGTTAAAGACAAGGCGTGGGATGGGAAGGGGGATTGTGTAGGGGAACCCACTCGGCTATTTCGCCGCTATGAAAATAGTTGGATCTTCACCGATGTAGCTGTAGGTTCCCCATACATCGTATGCAGTTAACACAGTATACGACGTACGGAAAACGTACTGTTACATTGGCATTGATCTGACTTTAATCATAGCGTTGAGATAGCCTAGTGGGTTGGGGCGCGGATTTGGTAATCCGATTATGACTTTCGCCGGATTAATGTTATTTTTAGGATGAGCAGACCTGATTTTTTTTTCTTCGGTACATGCTTTTTGTGTACACGTTTTCTCATACAATATTACATGCTTTTTCTCACAAAGGTGATGTGCATGCTTTTGCATGCGATTTTACACAGAAATTTTTTGCTGTGTATATTTTTGAAAAATAAAATACAAATACAGATACCCGAGCCTAAAGTTGGTAAAAAATGTTTTTCATTCAAAAATGACATTTTTAAATCGCTAATAACATTTCAGGATCGAGTTTTACAGCTTTGGTATGTTCTACAAAGTTGTAGAGCATTAAATTTCCAATGAGAATCTCACTTTTGGGAATATTTGGATGGAAGTAGCACACCAAACAGTGAGAAAATTGGGGTTTTCATACATTTTTTTTTTATTTTTCCCATACAAACTTCACTTTCGAGTATCAATTGATAAATGTTGACCGATTTTGCTCATATTTGACACAGAGTCCTAAAATAGCTCAAGGAACAATATTCAGCTTGTGAAGCGAGGTTTTGAGGAAAAGTCCTATATTCTGGGCACCCTAATGTACAAATATAAAGATTTTTTTGAATTGATCCTATTCATATATGAAACACAATAGCTTATAGGACTTTTTCAAATAAAAACTCTAGATATACCATATGGTAAATCCATGGCAGATTGATTGTTTAGAAAAAGTAATCTAGAATCTTAAATTCTAATACTCCAAAATATAAAAAATCTTAAAATTGCTATTCTAAAACTCAAAAAAATAAAAATTCTCCAATTCGTAAATTCTCAAACCCTCAAACTAAAAATTAAAATAAATTAAAATTCTGAAAAAAATAAGGTTAAAATAAAACATTAATTGAATGTTCTATATTTTAGAAAATCTGTCGTTTTTTTTTTAATTTTGCCGAGCTACCGTGGCCGTGAGGTTACGGGTTTTGCCTAGTAAGCGGAAGGTGATTGGTTCGATTCCTATCTGGCTCGGCAAAGTCAGATCCCTTCAAAGAGTTATTCTACTCACTGGGAATACTGTCCGGTAGGGGATGGGTTTCGACTAGCGGCGTGCTGGATTTCCAATCCAGAGGTCGTGAGTTCGATTCTCGTACCGGGATGATGAAGCTTTTTTTTTTAAAAAAAAAAAGAAGAACTAATTTACACATTTTTAAGATTTTCGTTTTATAAAAAAAAACAAAGCTCATTTTCGTTTTCACCAAGTCTGTATGGGATTTTTCAGTTTAACTGTGATAAAACGCAAAAGTGTGTAAACAATTGAGAGATTCGACAGAAACGTGCACGCATCCTGGTGGCGAGTAGAAGCACTACGCAACGATGTTCGGAATGACAGCGTGCTTGGAAATATTATTTTTTTTGCAGTTTTTGATTTTTATTTCCTTAAAATATTTTTTAACGTCGATGAAAGTTATTGTAAAGTGTGGCAATCGCATAAACGAATCGAATGATGTATAAATCATAGGGGCTGAGTTAATTTTTCATGTTTTTTCCTCAAATTTACCAAAAAGATCTTTTGAAAAATTGATTTAAATATGATTTATTTGATTGATAATGCTCCTTATGTGTGTATTATTGATAGAACAAACTATTAGAGTCATATTACAGCATAATTACAATAATTTTCTCAAAAAATTGCCAGTTATTCGATTTTTTACAAAAAATTCCAAAAAATAACCAAAATGCATTTTTAAGGTCAATATTTTGGTCAAAGGGGAAGAAAAGTAAAGTTTAAACACTTTTACATAACATTTCATCATTACTTTTAACTTTTGCAACATTTAACTCAAGTTATCCAAAATATCGATCATCTTTTTAGAAAAATCGTTTAAATAAAATACCAGTCACAATTAATCACTACAAATCACCACGCATTATGATCGTTAGCGAAATTGCCACACTTTGCAATACCCCACTTTTCTGAAAATGCTTGATTTTTCATCATAAACGCGATTTTTTCCTAAAAACTGCTCAAACTGTATGGGGGCTGTCATTCCGAACACCGCTGGAACAACAGCGAACCTAGCGGAAAAAACGTCGTCGAATTCTTCAATTGAACTGAAATATCCCATAGGGAGGGTAATATATCCTTTTCTTCTTCTAAGCGGTATATACGCACTTCGGAAGGAACTGGTCAAGGTAAATTTCAAAAGAGCAGCAGCGGCATAGTAAGCAAGCCAGAGAGGGTGAAGAAAAGCCCCAAGAAATCGCTCCCTCTCCTTTTTTCTGCTGTTCGTAATGCAATTTCTTAACCCCTTTCCTTAGGAGCTGCGTATTGCCCCTTACCTAGAAAACTTGGCTCACTTTTCGTTAATTTGAAATTAGACAAATCCATATAAATTTTTGCGCTTCAATTGAACATTATTATTCAAGAATAATAATTATTGCCTAGATTATTGCTTTCAGCCTTAAGAATTCACTGAAAGGATTTGTTTCAAAATAATTTAATAAGTGGTTTAGCAAAATTAATTTTAATAAATCGAGCAATGAATTTGTTTCCACGTGGAGACCAAAACGGAAAAGTTCAAAACGCGCGCTTTCCATACTCACCACACCACTCTCCCAACTCACCACAACTTCAGCCGCAGGGGCACCTTCGGCATTTCCTGACGTTTCTCCTCTGCTTCGCATCGCTCGGCTCGCACACGTGCCTTTGTTTTGATTCCTCTCCGTTCATTCAAAAATTTCGCGCGTGCACGCCGGTTCTGTCGGAACGTTGTTTACGTATACAAATCGGGTTAATTTTAGTTAGATTTCGCACAAAAAACCGTCACGATGGACTTGATGCTGAGCAACTTTATCGTGGACGAGCCGCCGAAGGCGGAAAAGGTACGTTTAATTCATTTGAATTTGAACAAAATTTCAACTAAGATTCTTTTTTAGAAGAAATCCGGAACCCTTGATAGTGGTGGCGGCGGCGCCGCCGCCGGAAAGTTCTCCATGGTGTTTAACAAAACGCAACCGGTGAAGGCGATTGTGGCGAGGAAGAGGGTGGTGGCGCCGAAGGCGCCAGAACCGAAGAAAGCGCTGGAACCGCCGAAGGCGGTTAAGGAGAAGAAGGTTGAGAAGCCGGACTTTAAATTGAGTGAGGAGTTCAAGAACGTCAAGAAGTTTAAAAAGTCAAACTTGTTCGAGAAGATGAAGCGCGACATTCCGAAGGTGGAGCTGCCGGAGGTGGTTCCGTTTACGGAGCGGGTGTTCAGCGAGACGCGGCTCGATTCGTTGGATATTCACGCGCATTCGAGGAAGAACGTTGCGGATTTGCTGGGCTTTCAGCGGTTGACGGTGGTGCAGGACTTGGCCATTCCGAAGGTGTTGGCCGGGAGGGACGTGCTGATTCGGGCGCAGACTGGTTCGGGGAAGACGCTGGCGTACGCGCTGCCGCTGGTGGAGAAGCTGCACTCGGCGGAGGTGCGGGTGAGCCGGGGCGACGGGATTCTGGCGGTGGTGATCGTTCCGACGCGGGAGTTGGCGCTGCAGACGTATGAGCTGTTTTTGAAGCTGTTGAAGCCGTTTACGTGGATTGTGAGTGGGTATCTTTGTGGCGGGGAGAAACGGAAGGCGGAGAAGGCGAGGTTGAGGGCGGGGTTGAACATTTTGATTGGGACGCCGGGGCGGTTTTGTGACCACATTAAGAACACGGAGTCGATGAAGCTGGGCGGGGTGAAGTACCTGGTTTTGGACGAGGCTGATCGGTTGCTTGAGCTTGGGTACGAAAAGGACGTCAAGGAGATTGTGGAATCGATCAAGGGCGTGGACGGGGAGAAGAGCCTGCAGACGGTTCTGTTGTCCGCGACGCTGACCCGTTCCGTCAAGGAACTCGCCGGAATGACGCTGCAGAACCCGGAGTACGTCGACACGAGCGACGTGGCCATCGAGCGGCGCTTCGACACCGTCGAAGACCTCGAAGAGCGCATCACCATCCCGGCCACGGTCCGCCAAAGCTTCCTCGTCATCCCCCCAAAACTCCGCCTAGTCTCACTCTCCGGCCTGATCGCGTACGAGCTCAACCGCAACACCAACAAGGCCCTCGTCTTCATGGCCACGCAGGACCTCGTCGACTACCACTACGACATCATGGTCGAAGTCCTAACCCAGAAGAAACCCGACTCGGACGCCGAAAACTCCGACTCCGACGGCGAAGAATCTTCCAGCGAACCTGAAACCTCCCCAACCTCCGCCATCCTCCTCCCCAAAGTGACCTTCTTCAAGCTGCACGGCAAAATGACCCAAATCGAGCGCAGCTCGGTCTTCAAAGAGTTCCGCGCGGCCCGCACCGCCGTCCTCCTCTGCACGGACGTGGCCGCCCGCGGCATCGACGTGCCCAGCGTAGACCTCGTCGTCCAGTACCACGCCCCCCAGATCCTCGCCGATTACGTGCATCGCGTGGGGAGAACGGCCCGCGCCGGCCAGTCCGGAAAGGCCGTCCTCTTCCTGGATCCCGCGGAAACCGACTTCGTGAAGCACCTGGGCGAGAAGCAAATTAGCCTGGCGGAAGAGCGCCCCGAGCCGTTGTTTGGACGGATTGGGGTGCTGATGAATCCGGGTGGGCACGGGCGGAATAAAAACAGGGAGCAGGCGGCGCAGGAGTTGCAGCAGAGATTCGAAAGGTTGGTGGCGGCCGAGAAGGAGCTGAGCAGTGGGGCGGCGAAGGGTGAGTTTAATTGATATTATTGCGAGTGGCCTCGATGAATTTAGGACGACGACGGCAGTCTAACAGTAATGCGATTTGTGGGTGGTTGATGAGGCTCGGTCGCGCTGTCCTCTGGAATAGAGAAGAGGATTTCACTGCCGGAATGGGATTGCAATTTGGGTGGTTCTGTAAATGGATTTCCCCTTACGAGGTGGTCTCATTGGCGGGGTAATCTGAATAAATTTTGCCTCTGGAGATATTTTCACTTGGCGTGCTCGAAGCTAATGAGTTGATAATAGAGGAGATGTCCCTATGTTGGGCATAAACAAACCAATTGAAACTTTATTTAAGTAGCGTTATCTTGTGGATTGAAACTTTATCTCGGCATGTTAAAAAGGGTTGAAATATGCAAAAAAAAAAAAAAAAAAAAATGCGAATGCAATTATCAAAAATTAACGTTATTTTGCTACAAAGCTCGAAAATAAAGACATTTTCTGGAGCAACATTTGAAAGGGGCAGCACGACATTGCTATTACGGCCTTTTATTACACGAATTTAAATGGGACTCAAGGCCGTGAGAGCACTGTCGTGCTGCCCCTTTCAAATGTTGCTCCAGATTTGCAGTATTTTATTGTAAAAAATGCTACTGAAAATTAAACCTGAAAGCCGGATATGGTTTTTTGATCGGCTAAAAATTTTCCAAAGCAGAGCAATTCTCTGCGAAATGAATCTTTTTCAAACTGTACAATATTTTTCGGAAATTTTTATTTTTCCCGTGTTCTAATTTCAAATTGGACAGTTAAAAAAAAAACCTAAAATGGCTCTAACTTGAAAACGGCGCACCGTATTTATTTTTTTACTGAAGTACTTACAAATTTGATTTTACATTAAAATGTAGTAAAAAAGTTGCATCTGATATTTTTAAATAATAACTTTTAAATTCATAACCTGCTAATAGATTTTCTGCCAATGGAAATTTCTTAAAAGAAAGGCGTCCCCTTAAAAAAATATTAATACAAAAAAAGTTAATAATAATTACTTAAAAAATAAGCAATTTTTTTAAACGTGTATCTGTTATCAGTGTAGTGTTCATCCATACCATACTTCCACACTTTGCCAAAGAAACTAAATCGATCAAAAAATTCCCGCGAGGTGATTTTTTGTGGCCAGCAGACCTATTTTGAATTATCATGTAAAATGGACCGTTGATCACTTTCAAAGTGATTTTAGACTTTTCCAAAATTAACACCTAAACTCCCAAGCTCGAGAAAAAGGGGGAATTTGTATGGAAATTCCCCCTTTTTCTCGAGCTTGGGAGTTTAGGTGTTAAGGTATTTTAAACTTTTGCTAATTTTTTTTAACTTTTTGTTGATAATGTGTGATAAAAGTGAAACTAGTAAATATTCATCAAACATTTTTGGAAATTCAGGCTTTCAGGATTTAGGCAGACTAAAGGAAGAAATATGGCTGTTGCAAGTATTTTACAAAGCTTTTTTCGACAACCATCCCCTCCCCCAATATTAGAAATTGACTCGAAAAATTACGGGCAAAAATATTTCTCAAAAAATTTCAAAATATCAACAGAAATTTGAGTGCAATCAGCTGAAATCAATTAAAAATGCATTCCTCTACGTTTAGAATAATTTTGAGCTTGTTCTGGTGTACCAAAAAATGGTTTTAGTGAATTTTCGATGAATAAATAAATAAATTTACGGGTGCTTAAAACCTTTTTTTAATTTTTTTTCGTTGAAATGTTAAAATTCTGGCATTCAAACGATATTTATTAGTCACACTTAATTTAAAGATAAAATTACTCCGTTACATAAATTAGGCAGATTACATGTCGCCATTTTCGAAATATAAAAAAAACTTTAAAATTGTATTGAGAACACAAGTAAATTCAGATAAAAACATTTTTTTTTCAAATACCTAAAACAATAAAATCAACAATACCTATAGAAAACTGTCATATTATGTTTTCTATTATTTTTAATTAACGAAAACTTTGAAAAAATACAAAATAAAAACTTCAGCTGGTAGATGTATTTTCTTGCCTTATAAATTACAAAAACATATTTTTTTAAATATCTTATTTGGCCCGCAAGCTCATTTGAGCTTCAAATTTGGCCCGGCCTCCAAAAACTTTGAGCACCCCTGCTTTAAAAGAAACAGATTTTTGAATTTTCATTTACCATTTTTGTATGGACAGCTTCCAATTTTACATGCATTCTCTGGGCATACAGAAAGCACCCCAAAAGTTTCAGTCATATTTAAAAATGCAAAAAAATAAAATTTTATAATGGCTTATTTCGTTGAGAATCGATCAATTGTTACATAAATTTTTACATCAATTGTTTCAAATTTCAAAATTTATAAAAGGTTTTTTTGATAAAAAAAAAACAAAAAATTGAAATTGAACATTTTTTTCTACATCGATTGTTTTTTGAATTAAAATTTCTGGCAAAAATAATTTTTTGAGAACTTTTGAAGAGAGTGACAAAAAAGTTTAAAAAATGAATTTACGAGCCACGTTTTTAACATTTGAATGAAAAAAGTGTTTATAAAGGCATTATACACCTGTCCAGTTGTTTTGCAATCATAAAGCAATTCATAAGCTTTGAAAAACAAATAAAATTGCAGCAGCCCTAATTAAAAAAAAATGCCGTTTATTATATCAAATTTTGAGGTTAGGGACCATCCATAAACCACTTGGACACCTTAGGGGGGGTTAAGCGATTGTCCACACTTAAATTAAAATTGGTAATAGCCCAATGCATTATTTTAATGGTTACAAATATTGCTAGGTTATTTTGGGATGTGCGAAAACATGCCGAAAGTGTACAAAATGAAGAAATTACAATAGGTGAAATAAAGAAAATGAGAAAAATATAATTTTACGATTTTAAAATATTATTTAAAAAAATATTTATTCAGTTAGACAACTATGACATTTTTGTGAGTTTAAAATTAGACTTGTACAAATTTTATATCAAGTTTTGGTTCGTCTGCTCTGGTTAATGCCAAGGGAGGCAACTAAAATAAATTTCAAATTTCAAAAATGCTCCATAATTTTTCAAAACAATAATGAATTTATTAGAACAATAAAACTAAAGTTTTACGTATATTTTTATCTGTGTTCTAAAAATTAAAAATTTTGTAATAGGCAAAAAAGAGTGGTTCTGCACGATTTCGCAAGTCGTTTTTTTTATTTATTTTTATTTCGATGAAACTTTGTCAATTACCTATGTAAAAATAAGTCATTTTGCATCATTAGCTTTTCCGTACAAGTCTCCATATAATTTTTTTTTACAAGTCTCCATATAATTTTGGGGGCTGGGCATACAAAAACAAAGTAAGCAAATTAATAAAATTTTGTATCTTGAGTAGGGATTTTCAATTTTCTGATCGATTTGGTGTCTTCGGCTAAGTTATGGTTATTAGGTTTTACACCGTGACGTCATTTGACAGCTCGTGTGCACTATTTACATGGTCTTCGACGATTGTTGACGAATTTCCCCGAACAAAATCGGCGACCGCATCGAACTGTGCTAAGTCCATGTAAACAGTGCACTCCTTCTAACCTCCAAATCGAGTCGGCGTAAAACCTAATTATTAGGATTTTGGGAGAATAAGGTAGGCGTCATCCATAAAGTATGTCACGCTCCAGGGGGGGGAGGGGGGGTCTGAGCAAGTGTGACATTGCATGTTATAAGTATAGGAAAAGCGTGACAAAGGGGGGGAGGGGGGGTAAATTTTGGCTGATTTTAGCGTGACGTACTTTATGGATGAAGCCGTACACGGAAAACCTCAGATTTTGTTTATTTAACTTTTTATCAACAATAGTTAAATTCTTAAATTACGTATTTTTTTGATTTTTTAAATATGTTTAGTGGACTAAAAATATATCTTCTGAGCCCATAGTGCGTCATGATGCAAAATCTGTTTTAAGAGATATGAATTTTTGATATAAAATCTAGTTTTCTTGATTTTTTTAGAGCAATGTCATATTTTCAATCGAAGAGTACTTCACAATTTTCTGATAAAATGTTCCGTTGTCATGTTATAACTACTTTTAAGTATACATTTTATTTTTTGGATGTTAAATATATTTTGGAAAAAAAGCAAATATTTTGGAAAAGCTGAGAAAATTTCCTTCAATGGAACTTTGAAAACCGAGCAATTAGTTTATGAGATACAGCCTCACAAAGAATTCGTATCGATGAAAATGACTTTTTCTAAGCGTTACCTAAGGCTAGTACAACTTCTATTTAAAGTTTTTGTCTCCCCCCCTTTAATGTTGGCTCGAAGAATCAGGGGGCAAAAAAAATGTTTCAAAAAACATAATTTCAATAGGAATTTAAGTGCAATCAGCTGAAATTAATTTAAAATGCATTCTCCTGCGTTTCATTTTTGGTATGTTTGGGCTGATTTAATTTTTTTTTAATTTAAAAAAAATCTATGTACAGAACCGCAAAAAGTTTTTTTTCGTTATAATTTTTGTTTTCCTCAAATCTTACATTTTTTTAAAACTAATGATTGCAAAACAACTGTACTAGTGTAAATGCATTTTAAAACACTTTCTCCATGCAAATGCTGAAGTATGGTTTTTGATTTTTTCCACGAAAATCATACGTTCTAAACCAAATTTTTAACCATCACACTCTATGGCTTAGAAGATGTCTTTAGCAGACCCTCAACGGATCAATATTTTTTCGAAAATTAAAGTACGTATTTTGGGAATTCAACTTTAAGTGATTATAAGTCAAATGATAAAATCGGTTTTTTTCCGTGTACCTTTTTTTTCCCGAAGAGTCCATAACGTACAACTTTTCCGAAGACACCAAATCGATCAAAAAATTTGTTAGCTGTAATGTTTTTTGCCGATTGATTTTTAGAGAACTTTAAATAAATTTTACATTGACCTGAAAAAAACTATTCGAAAAGTACATTTTTTCACATGTCCCACTTGACCAACACAAATTACGGTGCTAATTTCCCTCTCAAACCCAACACCACCACAATTTGCCACCCTCGTTTTCGAAAGTTTGCCTTACCCTCCGGGGACGATAATATAAACACCAAAGTGGGATTTGTTTCTCAATTGGCCACCGTCGAGGACGACGAGGGGGTGCCAGATTTCTCTCTATCTCTCGTCCTGCGCAAATGTTCCATCCTGCAGGATTTGGATGTCGTGTCGTGTCGTGCAGTTCGGTTGGGTTTGGGCCACATATCTCTTCCAATTAGGGGAGGAAATGAAATTAAGAGTATAATGCATAAAACCAATTGTAATACACGACAATAAAATGTGTCGTTTTGGTGTGCAAGGGTGAAGAAAAAGAAGAATCCTGTCGGTTAAAGTCGGAAAGGGGGAAAGGGAAAAGGAGGTTTTTATTGTTGTGTACTGTTTCAAGCTGTGTCCTGATTGTTTGACTAACTTCGTTCTGGTTTTTGGTTGGAAGAGGATGTTGACTCTGGTACTTAATAAAATATTTGCTTAAAACTGTCTTTTTATTTCAAATTTGAAGATCAAATCACGAATTGAATGAAATCTTGCATGAAATGTTTGATGCAATTCCTGCAATTTTAACTGCTGCCATCTTTTGGCAATTATTCAAACCTATTATATTGATCTATAAATCCAACCATTATTCAAATTATTGACACAATCTAGCTTCCCCTCCTGCTGATTCTCCTTGTATTGTATCCCAAAATTACACGCAAAGTAGCGTCAACAAAAAGAAGCCCTGTTTGGCACGAGCCATCACCACGACGAAATCCGATATTTAAATGAACCGTTTCTTCGAGGGTCCCAAAAGGTAGCAACACCAAACTTCCTCCCCCGTCGAGTGTCGGAACGAAATGTTATTATTTTGATTGGCAAAAATGTGTATTTGACCAGAGGCGAAATTCGCACCGTCCAAGTTGGGTGCCTCCGATTGTGCTCAAATGTTCAAATTTGCTCAATAATGGCTAATAATAATGAATGAATGGATTTTGGCGGTCTTGCCCGGAGGGCAAATGTGTCCAAACTTTTTTTTTTATTTTCGAAACACAATCGACACAGTGGCAGCAGTGTGTTGTTTTTGAGATAATAATTTGTCCCATTTTTCGCTTTGGCACTTTTCGCGCAGCGGGAGATTTTTTTTCTGTTTGGCAAATTTCCTCCTCTTCAAAATGTGACAAACGAATTATGCGACGCACTCCCCGTCGTGGATTGTTGGGCAGTTGTTGTTTCTGGTGAATTTAATTACTGTTGAAAACATTAGGGCTAGATGGGTATTGCCGCGAAAAAAGCGGTTAAACTTTTTATTTTTTAAGGAAATTATAATGATTATATTTGCCAAATTTCGGAATTTTAAAAGCATAAGATTTCAAAACTTGACTTTTGATAATCAGTTAAGCTATTGCTCACTAGATGGCAGTAATGCAAGAAGCGCGAATTGCATCAAACATGTCATGCAAGACAGTGTTCAATTGAGGAATTCGACGACGTTTTTTTCCCGCTAGGTTCGCTATAGAGGATTTGCAGCAAAGCTAAAAGACACATGTCGCCACCTATGAACAAATAGCGTAAACCTAAGATTTTTTGAAAAAATGTGTTTTTCCTTCATAATCAATATTTTTATAAAACTTTTGTCGGATTCAGATGAGAAAAATTATTTCCAACAATTTGATGTACAACTTTCCAATAAATGTTTGATTTTTCTATGAGAAAACTATAAATTTAGAAAAAGATAGTAATTTTGGACTATTTGGCAAGAAAGTCTGTCAAAAATCAATAAAAATTGTTGAATATACGTTAACACATCTGTTATCAACTATATAACTGTTTATTTCATTGATATATACGGGGAAAGTCATTTTTTCGTGTTCCAAAACATGTTTTTTAAAGAAAAAGTTCACAAATTTTTGCGCGCCCAAAAATTGATGTTCATTATTTGGAAGCAAACATTTTTTCTCGTCTTTTGCAACCAGTTTCATTAAGATTAATGCAGGGAATCATGAGAAATAAGCGATTTTGTTCTTCAATCCAGCAGAAAGGAATACGATTTTTGGCAAGTAACCTCATATTGGCGCCACCTACATTTGAAACACAGTCGCGCTGCAAAACCTCAATTGTTCCAGCGATGCTTCTGGAAAAACGTTTTACTCGGAAATCTTTGAAAATTTGTGATTCGTGAAAGTTTTTTAGCGCTCTTTCGATTAAAATTTGGTTCGAGAATAAAAACCTGATTTTTTTCGAGAATTATTTTTTTCTGAATACTTGAACGATGTCTGAATGCATTCTTAAAAAAATGAGCATTCATTCAAAAACAACTCGTCAAACCCACCATTTTTGTAACCTTTTTGTTTGGTTTTGGCGATTTACAATTTCTGCTGGTAAATGAGGTCAAAAATATTTTTAGGGGCAATTTTTTGACAGTTTTGTGGAAAGCACATTCACATTTAAATAACTCAATTTTCCAACAAAAGTTTTTTCGAAAGCTTGCACCATAAACCGATTGTGCTCAAAATTTGAAGCTTTTTCAAAATTTATTTCCAGAAATGAAACCATTTTTGTGATTTTTGACTTATTTGTACCCTATTTAAACAAAATAAAAAAATTTAAGCTTAAGAATTTCTCAATTTTATAATTCTGGAAATTTCGATTTTTTTATTTCACAGTTTAGGAATCTAAGAGCGTCAGAACTGTACTTTTTTTTTAATTTTAGAGTTTATGAACCAAAAAAATTAAGAATTTTATTATCTCAGAATTAAAAAAATTAATTTAAGAAACACAGAATTTAAAATTTACACAATTTTATTGGTTTAAAAATAAATAAATTTTATAATGTTCAAACTTCCGGTTTTTTTTAGAAATAACACTTTCACAATTCAGAATTTAATAATTTTTGAGTTTTCAATTTTACAATAATAGAATTTTGGAATTTCATAATTTTTAAATAAGGAATCTGATATTTTTAGAATTTAAGAATTCCAGAGTTTTATAATTTCAGATTTTTATAATTTCGGAGTTTGAGAGTTTAATAGAGTAGGATTCTGAGATTAAATTATTTTGGACTTTAAAAATTATTGGCTTTTTGGGAAATTGTATTTTTGCATTTTGGAATTTTAAAATTTCAGTATTTTGTGGTTTGAAATTTTACAATTACAGTATGAGTATTTAAGAATACTAGAATTTTAATACCAGATTTTTTATAATTTAGGAGTTCGATAGCTTAATAATTTAGAATTATTAGATATTTTTTTCGTATTTTTAAACTTCCGGGATTTTGGGGAATAACATTTTTACATTTCGGAATTTTTATATTTTATGGTTTGAAATTCTACAATTATACAATCCTGGAATTTAACAATTTTGAATTGAGAAATCTGAGAACTAAAGAATATATGAATTTAAATTTCAGATTTTTATAATGCATAATTTAATTTTTTTAGATACAATTACAAATAAATTTTTTACATTTTAGAATTTTAAAGTTTGATATTTTACAAAAAATCAAAAAAATCAAATCAATTTTTTCGCTCTACAGCATTGCCTTGGCGTTCTCGATTGCGAGATTCCTACTCGAAACTATGTGTCCGAAGGCTTGATTGTTGAGGCAATTGCAAACCTCTTTTTACACCATAGCTTCCATCCACCCCGGGATTCGAACTGACGACCTTTGGATTGTTAGTCCAACTGCCTACCAGCGACTCCACCGAGACAAGACCCAGGGACCTTTTTACCTTTTTAGGTTAGTCCGGGGCCAACATTTACTTCCCGTCCGACGGAAAAAGTGATAAGACAAATCGACGGCAACATTTCAAAAGGCATCATGTACATTTTGACACTTTCTGGGTTATTGCATATTCTGAAAGTTCTGAAAGTAATAAGCTATCTCTACACCAAAATTGAGCAAAAGTTGCTTCAGTAAAGTCTGTTTAATAATGATTTTCAATAAAGTAACATAAACAAAATCTCTGGCAACAGCAGTTCCTGTTTATATAACCCTGTCAACCTGTCAAATAAAAGACTACATGAACCTCGTGAAGGAAAAAAAGCATCATGAAAAAGACGACATGTACATTTGCCGACCAAAAGCGAATCTTAACAAAGCTTCCTCTCCAATGACAGCAGGGTGATGTAGACGTTGGTGATTTCAAAAGAAGATATGTTTGTTTTTCTTAAATATAATGACAGAAATAATGTTTCATTGAATATGGATGATCAAGTATCAATAAAAGCAACGTTTTTCATCATTTGTTATCATAGGGACGTGGCGTTACATCGTGCTGCCACCTGGTTTTTTTAAGTGCAAGAGTGGAAAAGTGCTGAGTCATCGTCTAAAAATAGACGGCGTCCTATTTCGCCCAGCAAAATGAAGTCGATAAAGTAGTCGGTTTCGATGAGAAAAAGTGGAAAACGTGGTCTAAAAATAGCGACGCCATCCCCCTATTAGAACATCTTCTTTTGCTTTTATATTAAAATGGGAATTGAAAAATGATGCTCAACTTTCAAATGCGTTTTTCTCAAAACGCACGGTTTGTACATGATGCTTTTTGAAATGTTGGCGTCGAAATCTCGTCTCGAAAAATACCACCGGGACCGTCTGGGATCGAACCCGGGCCGACTGGGTGACTACACCACGGTCCCGGCTGAAATAAAAAAAATGTTTTACGAAAAACTTTACTTCTCTTGTTTTATATTTTTCATGTTTAATTTTAAGTTTAATCTCATTTATAATTAGTACCCATAATCATTAAAAATAATACATTTACAATTTACAGCAACATTTGGTGACACTTTCTCACGCTACTTTTCCAAGCATTAATTTCAACTTAGAATCAAATTTCTCAAGTTTCTATTCAAAAACCACACAATCTCACTTCAAACACCAAAAATCGGCCACAAAATCCTTTCAATCGCCCATTCATTTCTCGGCGTCATTAACGATCCATTAGAGAGCGACTTTAATTCACAAATCAACTCCACAACATTTTCCCATAAGAAACTGTAGGTATTCAATTCAAAATCTCCCCAAGAATTCAAATTCAATTACCACTTGAAGGAAACCACCACCACCACCGTCAAATGACCAAATCCGTGACGGCGACGACGATTTATCGATATTCCGTCCGACCGACCGACTGTCGTCGGTGCCAAAGTGGAAAAATATTTCCCTTCATTAAATGTAACTTCCATTAATTACGGCACCCCTCTGCGTTTCATCTCCTTCTCTCTTTTCTAGCAGCAGCAGCAAGGAAAGGGGGAAAATTTACATTCAATTCAAATGTTTGATTAATCTGTTCCGAGAGTCTTTTCCTTGAAGGAATCGACGGCAAACGACGACGGTGGCGGCCAAATGGCAAAATAATTGTTACCGATTCTTGAGGTTTCGTCGTCTGGTTGGGGTTGGGGTGAACTCTGGAGGGTCTCTTGAACTTGTTGACTTCCACACTTGAAGAGAGTGGTGCCTAGTACTTGACTTTTTTGGGATTGTGTTGATGATTGGAGAGAAGACATTTCAGTAGGAACAAACTGTTTTGAACTTTTGAAAAATATTTTTTGGAAAATTTATACTTGGTTTTGAAATTCTAAATTATTATTTCAAAGGTCAGAAATTTTCAACAATCCTTTTATTATTTGCTATTTGAGTGTTTTTAAATACCCCTGACTCAAAGCGGTTTGATAAACACCTTAAAAGCAAAAAATAAAATTGTACTTATTGGACCTTGAAAAAAAGAAGAAAAACACTAGATTTGCAAGGATATCGGCATTTTGTTTTGATTTTACTGTCCTCAATAGCATAGGCGTATAAAAAATGTGTTTTAAGTTTTATTCAGCCAAAATTTACATTAAACGTATACTTGTCTTACAAATTTTTTTGAAATGAGTCATTTCTGTAGTTATCTTACTATTTTTATTATTTTTTTTTGTGTTTGATTTTCTCGAAACATTATAATTAAAGAAGTAGTTTGAATGACTCAAAAATGTCAATTTTTATCATGGGACAATTTAGTAAAACTCAGAAACCCTGATTTTTACAATTTTTTTATTCTTACAGATTTCTTCAGAAGCTGTATCCACATTAAACTTATTCAATCATCAATGTTTTTAAAGCAAACTTGGAAAATGAAAAAAAAAGATCAGTAAAATAGAAAAAAATGGTTTTACATTATAATTTAAGTGATTTTTTTCGATGTTTTTTTGTGATGTTTTTCAGTAACCAACAATAACTTATTAAACGAACTAGAATGAAAAAAAAATCTTTAACAAAATGCCGTATTCTTAAAAAATAATCTATTTTTCATAATTTGCTATATGGGTACTAACGATACGAAATATTGCAAAGATTTTCTTTACATTAAAATTTTCACTGTAAAATACAAAAAAAAACAAAATACCGTATCTTTTGAAAAAAAAAAAACAATTTTTCAAACGCGGAAACAAAGAACTTTTAAAATTCAAGCCTGATTTTCGTAATTTGTAAACAAAAGGAATCATCATTACAGTTATGCTACTATCATACATTTTCTAAATATCCTAAATATAAGGGCACTTTATATCCCGTTTCTTTATGTCATCTTTTCAGAAAATTCCAGGAAGGGCAAAAAATGTTTAAAAAAGCTGAATCGACGTAACACCTTATAATGTGGCCCCCTTAAACCTTGCGGTTTCGTCAACGGATCCACAGGCGTGTATCGTTCTTTTTGCGACAAGACTCCGCCTCCCGGGTTGCGCATTTCAATTACGAAAATTTTGGTACCCTAAGATGTATAGGTCATCGCTGAAATTTTCAAGTTATCGTCGATTTTTTCCCGTTTTTGTCATTTTCCCATTTAAGCGCGTGGCGCGTCGAAAACCCCAGTTTTTATTTTCAAAAAATCGTATCTCAGAGTATTGAACACATAACTTCACAATTTTTTGATATGTTATGTGAAATTTTACGAGGAATCCGATCAAAATATTTTCATACATAGGCTCTTTGGTCCCGAGACCTTCAAAACAGCATTTTAAGTTTTCATACGACCTTTTCATATAAGCTATATTTTTGAAACTTCTTACTATTTTTTTCCAAATAGCCAAACTAATCACCTTTCTTTTGCGTCTAGGACAGCTAAAATCGGATGAAATGGCGCGAAGATATGATTTTTCGAAAAAAAGTGGGTTTTGCGAAAATCGACGAAAATTGCCATTTTTCGGACCACCCTAACACGGCGTAGGTCACCCTAATGGCCAAACAAAAAAAAAATACGGGTCTAATTATTTCGGCCAAGGATCCCCCAGAAAATTTTGAGCCCGATCGGAGAACTTTTTTTTCGAATCATGCAGTTTTCGTGGGGAATTGTTGTATTAACACTTAGATTTTTTTGCGTCCGCCTCGGGATTCGAACCGGCGACCTCTGGATTGTGAGTCCAGTGCGCGGTCCGATTGATCCACACAGGCAGACGTTAAATGTTAAAAGCGACTTCATTTGCTCAAGAATAACTTTTTGAAAGGGTTAAAACACCTATTTTTGACATGTAACAGAGTGGCCACTCAAGTCGGGAAACCGGGAAAGTCGGGTAAAGTCGGGAATTCTCCAAAATCCGCAAAAAACGAGAAAAAGTAGGGAATTTGTGATTTTTTATTAAAAAGTCGGGAATCCTAAGCATACTCGTCTGAAAAAGCATACACTTAAAACAATGTGAATTACAATTTTCAAATTTAATTCACTTAAATCTTCTTTAATAACTTACTTTAAATTCAAGGTTTCTTTCACATTTTCAATCTATTTGAAAATAAAAAGGCTTTTTAAGGCATTCAAAATCCAAATAAATATTGAATGCATTTGACACAAATTTGCATAATTTAAGCATGATTTTCAAATGTCGGATAACTTAAATAATGAATAAAATCCAATCGTTGTTTGCTCTGAATGAAAAAAAAAACTTCAAAAAATTTTGATGTAAGTTATTGCAAATATGTTTAAAGAATAATGTCTCTTCAAACATTTCACTCAAAATAAGTGTTAAAACATGGAACCATATAAAAATGAATTTTTTAATTGAAAAAAAAAAAACAGTTAGATACTGACAACTAGATAAATCAACATTGATTCAAAAATTCAATTTAATAATTTACAAAATTGATAAGAGAACCGGTAAAAACTTTTTTTTTACGAATTACTTGATATTTGTCTAAATTCTTTGAAAGAACAATAATCATGTTCAATGCGTTCTATGATTGCAAATAAAATTTAATGAAGAATACATTTTTTAATTCAGTTATCTTTAACTTTTTTCCATTTCCAGTTGAAACGAAGAATCGAAAACTATACGTTATCCAAATTTAAAAATAAACATTGCAATTAGAAGTATTGTTAAGCTTTCGGCTATTTGACTCACTGACTGATTGATTGTTTTTTTTTTTCTACTCTGAATCAAAATAGTGAGTGCTTCCGTTTTTGAAGTATTTTTTTAGGAATTTGTTGTTATGTTTCTGTTTTTACGATAATTTTCAATATATTTTTTTAAGTTTATTTAGAATTTGTTTTTGTTAATTGATATTGATTTTTTATAAAGAGTTTTTGTTTGAAATCATTCTTTAGATTAGCAGTTCTCTACGGAATCGGTCTTTTTTCTTTAATTTTATTTTTTGTATTTTTTAATCCGGCTGAAACTTTTTTGGTGCCTTCGGTATGCCCAAAGAAGCCATTTTGCATCATTAGTTTGTCCATATAATTTTCCATACAAATTTGGCAGCTGTCCATACAAAAATGATATGTGAAAATTCAAAAATCTGTATCTTTTGAAGGAATTTTTTGATCGATTTGGTGTCTTCGGCAAAGTTGTAGGTATGGATACGGACTACACTGGAAAAAAATAATACAAGGTAAAAAAAATTTGGTGATTTTTTTATTTAACTTGTTATCACTAAAACTTGGTTTACAAAAAAAAAACACTATTTTTATTTTTTTTTATTTTTTATATGTTTTGGAGGACATAAAATGCCAACTTTTCAGAAATTTCCAGGTTGTGCAAAAAATCTTTGACCGAGTTATGAATTTTTTAAACAATACTAATTTTTACAAAAAATCGAAATTTTGGTCGTAAAAATTTTTCAACTTCATTTTTCAATGTAAAATCAAATTTGCAATCAAAAAGTACTTTAGTGAAATTTTGATAAAGTGTATCGTTTTCAAGTTATAGCCATTTTTATGTAACTTTTTTCAAAATAGTCGCAGTTTTTAATTTTTTTTAAATTAGTGCACATGTTTGCTCACTTTTGAAAAAAATATTTTTGAAAAGCTGAGAAAATTCTCTTATTTTGTTTCTTCGGACTTTGATGATACGACCTTTAGTTGCTGAGATATTGCAATGCAAAGGTTTAAAAACAGGAAAATTGATGTTTTCTAAGTCTCGCCCAAACAGCCCACCATTTTTCAATGTCGATATCTCAGCAACTGATGGTCCGATTTTCAATGTTAAAATATGAAACATTTGTGAAATTTTCCGATCTTTTCGAAAACAATATTTTCAAATCAAGACTAACATTTCAAAAAGGCCAAACATTCAATATTACGCCCTTTTAAAATGTTAGTCTTGATTTGAAAATTTTGAAAATATTGTTTTCGAAAAGATCGGAAAATTTCACAAATGTTTCATATTTTAACATTGAAAATCGGACCATTAGTTGCTGAGATATCGACATTAAAAATTGGTGGGCTGTTTGGGTGAGACTTAGAAAACATCAATTTTCCTGTTTTTAAACCTTTGCATTGCAATATCTCAGCAACTAAAGGTCGTATCATCAAAGTCCGAAGAAGCAAAATATAGAGAATTTTCTCAGCTTTTCAAAAATATTTTTTTCAAAAGTGAGCAAACATGTGCACTAATTTAAAAAAATTAAAAACTGCGACTATTTTGAAAAAAGTTACATAAAAATAGCTATAACTTGAAAACGATGCACTTTATCAAAATTTCACTAAAGTACTTTTTGATTGCAAATTTGATTTTACATTGAAAAATGAAGTTGAAAAATTTTTGCGACCAAAATTTCGATTTTTTGTAAAAAATAGTATTGTTTAAAAAATTCATAACTCGGTCAAAGATTTTTTGCACAACCTGGAAATTTCTGAAAAGTTGGCATTTTATGTCCTCTAAAACATATAAAAAATAAAAAAAAATAAAAATAGTGTTTTTTTTTGTAAACCAAGTTTTAGTGATAACAAGTTAAATAAAAAAATCACCAAATTTTTTTTACCTTGTATTATTTTTTTCCAGTGTAGTCCGTATCCATACCTACAACTTTGCCGAAGACACCAAATCGATCAAAAAATTCCTTCAAAAGATACAGATTTTTGAATTTTCACATATCATTTTTGTATGGACAGCTGCCAAATTTGTATGGAAAATTATATGGACAAACTAATGATGCAAAATGGCTTTTATGGGCACCAAGGCACCAAAAAAGTTTCAGCCGGATTAAAAAATACAAAAAAAAAAATCGAATGACCGAAATCCTAGAAAACTGCTCTTTTAAGAAAATTTTCAATATATTTTTTTTTAAATTTATTTAGAATTTGTTTTTGATGGTTGATATTGACTTTTTTTATAAAGAGTTTTTGTTAGAAATCATTCTTTAGTTTCTGGAAAAGTCGGGAATTTGAAAATGGGATTTGAGTGGTCACCCTGTGTGACATCATGTTCAATTGTTGGGCTACATTTTAGAATTCTAATTTGAACCCTGAAAAATCTCATTTTCCCATTTGTAAGTTTTTGTTGTTGTTGAGAAATCTATTCTTTTTTGAAAAATTAGAGAATTGTTAAAGAATTGTTCAGAGATCAGAAAATTCAACACAAGTTTTATTTATTGACAATGATAATCGGACCAATAGTTTCCGCGATATTGCTTGATTAAAAATAAATGGTATTTTTTTTACAAAGCTATTATTTCAAATAATTTTTAAAATGCTTTTTAAGGACATCAGCTGGAAAGGAAAATAATTATATGGTGCGATTTCTGCATAAAATTTCTACGAAAAAAAAATCGTAAAGAGCTTGGAAAAGACTTGTCAACTTATAAATGAGGCATTTTATTCAAAATTCTATTACAAACCTGATTATGCATCTCAGATTTATTTTGAAGTTATTTTTATAATGATTTCTACACATTCTAACAAGACTTTTCCAAATAATATATATCCGGAACCAGATGTAACCAACACTAATTAACTAAAATCTAAAATCCATATGAACAATTCTACGACGTTTGAAGAACCAGAAATGAATTTAAAAAAATATTGTCATAAAAATTTAAATCTGTTTTTTTTAAAGTTCAGCATTTTCCTGAATAGTCCTAATCAATACATCCTTTGCAGAAGACACCAAATCTATAAAAAAAATCTCTTATTTTCAATAGGTTCATTTTCATACTTTTTTGTATGACCAGCCCGCAAAATTGTATGTAGACTTGTATGGAAAATTTAGGGATGCGAATTGGCATGGAAAAAGAGAATCATAATGAAAGTCAACAGAAAAGTTGAATTACGAAAACATTGAATGATTAGAAAGCAATCTTGCATGAAATGTTTGATGCGATTCATGCTAAACTCATCACTGCCATCTAGCGCGAACTAGCTGAACTGAAGTTTTTAACCCAAATCTTTCCCCCCCCCAGCATTCGTCTCGTGGGTGCGCTACTATTCCAACTTCCCGAAGGAGCTGCGCCGCATGTTTGCGATCCGGGCTGTCAACATGGGCCACTACGCCAAGTGTTTGGGCCTGCGGGATCCACCGAAGCAGTTTGTGCGGGCGCACACCGGACCCAAGGACGATGACGGGGGAGAGCAGGAGGGAGGCCATCGGAAGCAGTGGGACCGGAAAAATGGCCGCGGTCCTCAGAAGGGGTGAGTTAATTTGTGGAAGTTGAAGATTTCAAGTTTTCTAATTTTAAATTTTTAAATTCTAGCAAAAACTTCTCGAAAGGACGCCCGAACTCGGGCCCGATGGCAAACCCCCGGAAGCGACCGGCCACCGGAGGTGGCCAACAACACAAGGACCTGGCCAGCTACGCCAAGACGTCCCGAATGATCAACACGTCCGAGTTCGCGAGCGGGTTGACGCCGTCGGCCAAGAAGAAACCCCGCAAACATTGACCACAAATTACGTATCTTTTTTCTTTGTAAATATAAGAGTGTCTTACTTTTTTGTTTCTTTTTCAAACCAAACCGGGTAGTAAATTCGCATTCGCAGAAATAAATTAAGGTAAAACAAACAAACAGAAAAAACGTTGTTACGATTATTGTGGCGCCGCCACTTGCATTGAGAAAACCGCCGACGCAAATTGGTGCCGCCGCTGCGTTGATTCCGAAAGGAGGTCCGCGTGGCTGGCCTTCTTCTTCGGGTGAGGTCGCAGAGCAAATAAACTAATAATGAAGGTCAGTGCAGTGGTTGTGGAAGGCATCATCATCACGACTGTTGTGGTAAGAACGGAACATTGCAGCGCGGTGGGAGATGCCGAAGAAGATTGGATAAGCGGTCAGTCGATTACACAAAACTGCAGCGAACTGTAACGGTGGAAGCGCCGGCTGAGGTGGTCAGTTTTGGGGAGAGTGTCTGGACTTTTGAAATAATTTTGTTGCAGTCCTTAAGTAGAGCATTTCTCGTTTTTATCTATTTTTAATAGCGTCTTTTCGAAATTTATTTTGAAATCAAAATTGTTCACCCAAATTCGAATAAAATTCTAATTGATAATCTTATTTTGAATATTCTTATGCCATTTCAAGTGCTTTCTTTATTTTGAAAAAATAATTAAATTCTATGTTAATTACAGAATAAAAAAATTAAAAAAATATTACAGAAAAAAGTAATTGAAATGGTGGACAATACCTTAGATTCTTCTTGTCATTTACTAACAATTTCCGTGTGCCATTGCATCGCTTTAGGGACATGGCGTCGCTATTTTTAGATCACGTTTTCCACTTTTTCTCATCGAAACAGACTACTTTATCGACTTCATTTTGCTGGGCGAGAAAGGACGCTGATGGCAGCACGATGTAACGCCACGTCCCTATGCATTGACAAGTCAAACGTCAAAGCGGCCAGGCATACTGATGAGATATTCAAACAACAACAAATCTAAGACCTTTTAAAGATAGCATTCGGGTCAAATATGAGCACTCTAGGTAAACGGGAAGTGGAGCAAATCGGGACACAAAGTTTGAAGGTTCAAGAACGTAAACAATCTTAAACAGGCTGTAATAAAGACAAAATTTAATGAAATTTCAAAATTCAAAATGCCTCTGAAAGTGCTTAAACAGTGCAACAAAATGCAGGGTGAAGCATCCCAATTGGTCTATCTAAGGCGAGTTGTTCGCATTGTAGTAAAAAATAGCTCAATTTTCAAACTCAAATAAAAAAGTGTTCCATTCAGATATCAACTCAATTCGACCTGGATCTTGTAGGGGACATCTGAGACTGATAAGCTTTGGGTAAGGCAGTTTGACACATAAAATCGACACTTTTACTTTTAGTGAATTTTTTGGTTGCTCGGGGGACCCCGTAGATCCCATTTTCTGGTGATAATTTTATCATATTCGTGTTCCTGAGACAATTTCACAATGGAAACATGCATAAAAATGGTTATTTTAATCAATTCTATCCCTTTTAAAAATACAGTAAATTGGTTCCGCTTTGACAGTTTTAAATTGAGGCCGCTTTGTCACGGTGGCTCTTACGGCCTTTTGAAAACTAACCCTAACTAATGTTCTAAGTTGTGCGATGGATTTTCAATTAACCATATTTTTTTGTTCAATGTGTTTCAGATTAAATAAGTTCACATGAATTGCCGGGACCGATTTTTCGAAAAAAATGCCAAACTTTGAAGGTCTGTACCGAGCTCCAGGGTGCTCCAAATTTCAATGTTATATATTCCAAAAGATGCGCAAGGATCTGGCCTACACGCCAATGATGTGGCCAAAATGCCTCAAAAAGTGACATTTTTGAAAAGTCTTTTTTACGGGTTAAATCCCATTTAAAATTGAAGGGCGGAGCGCCAGCTCCTGTTACGTCCAATCAAGCTCATATTTTGGATTTGGGCTCAAAACGCCCACCGGAACAAACCCTTGAACGCCCGCCTAAAAGTAATTTTTGTTACATCCTAATGGATAATGTCAAAAAAAAAGCAAAGCAATCCACTTTAACGACCCCCGGGTCTTTTGTGGGCTCTGTTGCAAGTTTCTGCTCATTTCTAGGCGTCCGAAGGTTATGTGTGGTGAGTCACTCAAAACCTCTTTTACGCTAATGGACCGACGTTTTACTTCCCCATCCGATAGAAGGCGTGGTCAGGCAAATCTCGTCTCGAAAAATGCCACCGGGTCCGTCTGGGATTGAACCCAGGCCATACTGGGGTTTGAAAGCTACCACGCTAACCACTAAACCACCGGACCCGGTAATGGATATTGTCATGATAAGGAAAAAACACGAAAAAAAAACAAAGAGGTTTAGAACAGGTTATTTATGAGTAATAATTTAAAAAATTGGTGAAGAAAATTTCTAATAGATTGAAGAATTATAGGGATTTAGGATCCTATTCCAGGTTTTCCATGACTTTTTGACATAGAAAATCATATTATTCAATTCACACTCACTAAAATCTTAAAACACGTTCAAAATTACCCACATTCAAACCCCCTCAGTCAAAACTGGTAATTTCCGCATGCAAAAATTACATCCATCAATCGGCGAGCGAGAGCACCGATCGGGAATCAATGAAACTTTAACAAATTAAATCAACAGCGCAAATTAATTAGATCCCGCCCACAATAATCCGAAACACTCGAATACAAGATCAGCAAATTCCGGTACGGCCGGCCTCCAGCTCCTCTCGAAAAAGAAACCCCCCCTTCCCAAAGTTAGAGACGATAGAGGCCATCTCGTTCCAACGTTCGTTTCTTCGGTTCTTTTCTTGGCTAAATATCAGAAAAAGAAAAAAAACAAGAGAACGAAGAGCGAAACCAAAAAAATTGCAGAGAAACATGAAGCCGAAGAAAAACAGAAACTTATTAACTTAATATTCACTTTTTCCGCTTTAAATCATCATCATCATTAACGGATAATGCACAAATAATCGGAAGAATAGTTTTCGGACCACCGCGCCAACCCCAAACCCCGCCGAAGAAGACACTGCGAACTGGTCAATGGTACACACAAGAATTACTAGAAAACGTAGAAAAAGGCTAAAAACACACGGACGCCACCGCCCGCAACCATTGAGACTTGGCCGGTAGGGAGGGGTGACTTTGTACCACAAGAAAATTTGCCTTGAAATTTGAAGAATGAGCAAAATTTGACCTAAAAATAAAAATGCAAAAGATGGTTTTCACAATTTTTGGATAAAAAAATAACACAAATTTCGAATAAACCAACTCCACCGTACGGTACTCCGTGTGGACTACGTGCCCGCACTCCACTTGACTTCGGCAGTGGTGGCTGGCCCCTCGCGATCATTAATCGACCCCGGCCCGGCCACAAACTTCTGGCCGCGGCCGCGTGATCTCAACCGCGAGCAGCAGCCGAAAAGTTGGTGAGAAAAATCTAACGCCAAGCATTCCAGAGCCACGCGGCTTTTTTTTGGCCTAGGCCGCGAGAATTTCAACGCTCGTCGAATATCTGCTCGCCAACAACAACGGCGCGTTGAATGTGGGATTTTGAAGAAATACAAAGTGTCGCTCCCCTCGAGCTGTCTAATTAACGACTTTATTAAAATAGTCCGTACTCGATTATCTGATAATCCGATTATCTGAAGATTTGATTAACCAAAGCTTTCTTTAGCTATTTGTACTATGATTCATTTTTGAATGCATATTCAAAATCTGTCAGTTTATTCTAAACCAAAGTGAATATCGCTCTAAACTTTAAGTTAACTAGTTCACCCAAATCTGACTTATTACCTCAGAATCATTTTCGAATAAGTTTTAACGAAAACTGAATATTTGAGTTTGAGGGTCCAATTTCCCGTTTCCCGGGAAATTATAAAAAAATCCCGAAATTCAAGCGGAATTATGCATTTTCTTTTAACTTTTTCGCACTTTTTTTTAATTCATAAAAAAAATTATAAAAGAGCTCAATTTAATTTTATTTAGTGTGCTTATTGAACTTATCAATTCTGCTTAAAATTTCGTATCACGGTTTATTTCAAATAATATTAATTTCTGAACAAGTCACAACTGGAAATAGATCTTGTTTATAAATTACGATTTTATTGAATGAAAATAAATTATTATAATTTTAAATTTTAGATTTTAAACGAAAATTGTTGTTATATGTTTTGAAAATAAGGTACCCTTTCCCGCCAAGATCAAAATTGTGTTATTTTACGTTTTTGTTTATCATTACCAAATTGGATGAAAATTTAATTGGTAAAAAATCAAAAAATCAATAAAAAAAAGCTACTTCGTATTTCAAAAACTCGCTCCAAATATATGAAAACTTTGAGTTGTGATTTCATAAAAATGGTATTTCAAGTGAAAAGCAGATTTTTAATGTAAATGCAATGCTAATCTATGAATGATGAGCTTAAACCAGTAAGATTTGTTCTGGAAAAAAGATTTGCAAAGAAAAACATATTTTCTGCATGGTTTTTGTTTTCATTTCAACTTGATCATATTCTCTCATACTATTCACGGATACATTATTTAAAAGCAATTTTATGGTTTTGGAGCATGGATATTTTACTCTCTGTCCAAACACTGTGATTAGAAAAATAATACTTCTTAACAAAAAAATACTAATGATTATTTTTTGATATTTTGTACGAATTTTCAAAAACAGCTTATAAATTTAGAAAATTTCTATATTTTCTTTAGGTTATGTTTTTTTACAAGCAGTCAAGGCATTAATTGATCCCAACTCTTATTTTGAATATTCAAGTTGCTAGTCTATTAAATTATATTGCAAAATAATAATCAGAACCAGAATCATAACAATTTTACATAAATTTCAAATTTCCAGGGATTTTTTTTTGAAAATTTCCCGTTTCCCGGAAATTTTGTAACCCCGGGAAATTGGACGCTCTAGTCAAAACCGAAGACGACAACCACTGACGTGAAGAAACGTCAACCTCGAATTTTGACATTCACCGAGGAAAAGAAATAATGAAAAATAAGACTGGAATTTCATTGGTTCAATCGTGATTCCATTAGTTTTTTTATCCGTATTTTTTGTGTGTTTGAATTACAGTATTTTGAGAATATAATATTAACAGTTCTAATCTAGTAAAATTAATACAATTATTCGCATCGTTGTTGTTAAATGGTTAGTTAAGTTTTGAGTAAATCTTACTCAAAACTGGGTTTATATCACTCAAAAAAAGTGTAGCTAACGCTCAATTTAGGTGAAAAAAATCTTTAAATTTTAGTTTTGCAAGTTTTAATTTTACTTAAAAAAAATAATCAAAATAAAAAAAATACTTTTAAAAAAACTGCAGTTTTAGTTTTTTTTGATGTGGGTCATAAGTATTTTTTATACACAACTTTTTTTTTAAATCTATGTTACGGATCTATTAAAAAAATAAAATGTTCAAAAAATACTGCAGATTTTAGTTTGTTTTCATGATAGGTGTCAAATGAATGCAATTTATTAGAATATATCATATGTTATTGTTTTTGTTTTTTTAATTATCATTCTTTCCACCAAAACACTGATCTTCGAAAAGATACTCAAGTTTCCAGTTTTTGCAACATGGGTGTCAAATGGTTGCTATTTTTTAGGCATTGCAATATTAATGTTTTCTTTTCAAAAATACTATTTTTTCCTCAAAAATAGGAATTTCTGAAAAATCTTTTTTTTCCTTTTCAAAATTACTATTTTTTCCCAAAAATACGAGTTTTCGAAAAAAACAATTTTTGCGATAAATGTGTCAAATGGTTGCAATTTTTTGAGATATTGCAAAGGTACATGTTTTCTTTTCAAAATTACTATATTTTTTCTCAAAAATATGAGTTTTTGAAAAAAAAAACGTTTTTGCTATATGGGGGCCAAATTGTTGCATTGTTTTGGGTTCTTAAAAAAAGTGATTCGTTTTCAAAAATATTATCATTTATCTTTAAAAAAATAATTCTGAAAAAAACAGTTTTTAACACATGGGTGTTATGGGTGTAAACGAATCTACGATTAGCTTAGCTTAGCTTAGCTTGGTTGACCGTACTCTAGCCGAGCAAAAAGCTCGCAAAAGCTACGATTCTTCGAAAAATATACCACAGTTTCAATATTTTTCATTATGGGTGTCGATTGATTGCATTCATTTAACATTTCATAAGTAATTATAGTGTTTTTTTTGAATACTCAACTTTTCACAAAAACACGGAGCATCTAAAAAAATACTCAAATTTTCAGTTTTGGCAACATGAGTGTCAAATGATTGCAGCATTTTTAAGGCATTGCAAAAGTAAATGTTTTCTTTTCAAAGTTTTTTTCCCAAAAATACGGATTTTCAAAAAATCATTTTTTTACAGTGGGATTCAAGTGGTTGCCATTTTTAAAAGCATTGAAAAAAAAAATATTTTTTTCAAAAATACTCAACATTTTCACAAAAATACTTTTTTTCTTTTTAAAAAATCAATTTTTGCAGTATGGTCAAAAGATTGCTCTTTTTGAGACATTGCAAATGTAAATATTTTCTTTTCAAAAATACTTAAATTTTTCACAAAAATATGGATTTTCGAAAAAAAATATGTTTTTGAAATGTGGGTTCCATTCTGCAAAAGTATTTTCTTTTCAAAAATATTCAAACTTTTCACAAAAATATGGTTTAAAAAAAGATTTTTCAATATGGGTGTCAAATGGTTGTAAATTTTTGAGGCATCGCAAAAGTCAATGTTTTCTTCTTCAATTACTAAAATTTTTCACAGAAATACGGATTTTCTTTTTAAAAAATGTCTATTTTTGTCTTATGGGTGGGTAATTCTCTACCAACTCACACGAAATCGGGAAAAGTTGCCCCGACCCCTCTTCGATTTGCGTGAAACTTTGTCCTAAGGGGTAACTTTTGTCCCTGATCACGAATCCGAGGTCCGTTTTTTGATATCTCGTGACGGAGGGGCGGTACGACCCCTTCCATTTTTGAACATGCGAAAAAAGAGGTGTTTTTCAATAATTTGCAGCCTGAAACGGTGATGAGATAGAAATTTGGTGTCAAAGGGACTTTTATGTAAAATTAGACGCCCGATTTGATAGCGTACTCAGAATTCCGAAAAAACGTATTTTTCATCGAAAAAAACACTAAAAAAGTTTTAAAAATTCTCCCATTTTCCGTTACTCGACTGTAAAAATTTTTGGAACATGTCATTTTATGGGAAATTTAATGTACTTTTCGAATCTACATTGACCCAGAAAGGTCATTTTTTCATTTAGAACAAAATTTTTCATTTTAAAATTTCGTGTTTTTTCTAACTTTGCAGGGTTATTTTTTAGAGTGTAACAATGTTCTACAAAGTTGTAGAGCAGACAATTACAAAAATTTTGATATATAGACATAAGGGGTTTGCTTATAAACATCACAAGTTATCGCGATTTTACGAAAAAAAGTTTTGAAAAAGTTACTTTTTGCGTTTCTCTTTGTTTCGTCGTCCGTGTCTGTCGCGGGTGACCATGAACGGCCATGATCGATGACGACCAACTTTTTCAAAACTTTCAATTTGGGTGAATACGTTCTATTAACCTTCTAGCGGGGTGTCACTACCATTTTAAAAGCAAAAAAAAAGTACGAGGATTCAAAAAAGTTGGATTGAAAATACATTGAAAACGAGGCTATCTTTGACTGAACTGTGAATTCGTGGGCATATACGAGTTATAAAACGTCCATTATGAAAGGGTGGGTTTCTTTTAATTAATTACTCCAAAGTGTTGAGTTTGACTGTCCAAAACGTTCTGATTTTAATGTGATCGAAAAGTCCCCCAGAGCCTCACACACGAGGTACTGAGGTTTTGCTTACTAAGCATTAATCGATCTACTTGCCTTAATCGCGGCGAGGTAAACGAAGTTTAGCTTTGTTCGCAGTTTGGGTTATTGTTGTCGGCTGTGCTGACGATGTTGGTGGCGTCGATCAATTATGCGGAAAGCAATTTCCGTAACTTACGTTTATTAAAGATTATGACAATTTTATCTAAAAACTGTCATTTTGACAGATTTTTAGCTGGCTAGCGAGGGGTGCGACACTTTTATGTTTTAAAGCAGGCCTGCCCAACCTTTTCGGCTCAATTTTCACATTTTTGATCGTCAAAATTACAATTGTTGATTTTTTCATGGTTTCTTTGATGGAATCGGTTCTCAGATGTCCAGTGAACATAACTTTGATAAAAGTTTGGAAAAATATTTTTGCAGGTCGTTTTTATGTAAGTTTTAAGTGAAAAATTGGTCCGGCCCGCGGGCCGGATTGATTTTTGACGTAAAATGTAGATAAAAACGACTTGTATAAATATTTTTTCAAACTTTTGGTAAAGTTATGTTCACTGGTCATCTGCCCAAGTAACATTTTAGGCTTTATCAAAGCTGTCACAACCGCTATAAAACCTATCAGCCAAAACCAACATTAAAACCCCTTAGTCGTAACAAAATCCCCAGAACCTTGATAAACCCCACTTAAAACCCAAAAGGACCTCCGCAAAAGGTTGTTACGGCCTATTTATAAAACCTTCATAGGAGTTCAAGGCTTTACAACTGAATCCTAACAACATCCTCAAAGCCTTGATAAAACCTTTGTTAAAACCTAGTCAGGAGTTATGGAAAAATGACATTTCATACGTCTTCAAACGTCTTTTGCCAAATAGGTTTTATTTTGGCAAAATTAGGTCTTCGTCTTGCCAAATGAAATTATGGAGATGGTTGTCAAAAATGGCGATAATAAATAATAGATATTAGAGGTAATCCATATAATTGGAAAGCTTATTTCTCGCAATTGATGGCTCAAATTCAGCTGCGATTGAAATTTTATTGATAAATGTAGGGGAGATAGAGCCAAAAAATTCAACTCGCTTCATCAAAAATCAATATTTTGTAATCATAGTGTTTAATGTTAAAAAATATTTTATTGCAATTCTTTGAAAAAAATGTTCAAAATATTTTTAAACATCTATCGCTATATTAATCATACCAGAAATTCAGCATAAATGTGTGTTTTCATCAAATTTAAATCAAATTTTTCAGTTTTCTATTTTTTCAACCAAGATGGCGGTCGATCAAATTCAATCAGAACACGCGTTTAGCGCCATATTTATGCAATGCTAATGGGCCGCGTTAAATGCTTTTTCAGGAGCTTATGGATTTAAGTAAGCTTTTTACATGCCTAATGGCACTTGACAGCTAAAACACCCTGGGTTTTAAAAAAGCATGCGATAAAACCGTTTGGCATGACATTGCCATTGGGTTTTCAAGACTCTCTTAAAACTTTCATAAAACCTTATTAAAAGCCATTTAGCTTTTATTGTCACAAGGTTTTATGTCCGAGGCATAAAACCTTGTTAGAGCCTACTAATTAGCTCTTGCTTATTGGTTGCGGTGAATGCCTAAATAAAACTATAAAGCAATCAAGATGCTATCATAAAACCTCAATAAAACTAGGTGGTGGCTAGTTGGTTTAAAAATGTTACTTGGGTGAGAACGGATTCCATCAAAGAAACTATGAAAAAATGAACAATTGTAATTTTGACGATCAAAAATGTGAAAATTGAGCCGAAAAGGTTGGGCAGGCCTGTTTTAAAGTAAAAAATAATTTATTGTTATTTAATGTGGATTTAGAAAACATCGTTTAGCCGAACTTGACGATTTCCCCACCGCCTCACAATCTCCCAAAAACCGGCCTAGAACATCTCCGTGGCGGCTGTTCACCACACGTAGAGGAAGTGATCATTATTCCGCCGATTAGCAACGTACTTTTCAAATCGTCCTCATCTTCTCCGTCTTCTTCTGCGCTGCCTCCCTCTCGCCCCTTTTTGGTTGTTTTGTTTTAACTACTCTACACGACCTTAACCCGACACCTCGCCACCTCAGCCGCCTGCTGCGATTCCTTAACCCCTCTTCGAACCTAACCTCACTTAACGGCTGCGCGCGCGTATTAATTCTCAATTTTTCTGCGCCGTCAGCGGACTCTCTTTGGGTAGCCCGGTAGCCGCGTGCTTTTGAAGATCATTTTGTAGCAGCAACAGCATTCTTCAAGGTTTTGTGGCGGCGGCGGCGGCTCTCTTTAAATCTGCCAAATGGTCAGATCGGTCAGATAAGGGCGCCGGGGACGCCCCCTTCAATATCTCGTCCTATTGGTTGGTGTAGAGGGGAGGGGGGGAAGAGGGGGGCGTCCATTATTATAAAACGATCACGAGTGCTAAAAGTCGATAATTTATGCATGAGTCGGACGCGCGTGGCCACTTTGGGGCTTGCGGAGTTGGACAGGCCACAGAAGGTATTGCTGGCAACCCTGAATTTGACAGTTCACCTCACCTTCAGCGTTGCTTGCATTGACTGCGTTTGACGCAGCAAGGTAAACAAGGATGAAGGTAAGCACTTGTCATTGCAAAGCTGTCAAACTCTACCGCATTGTTTACCTTTCTCATTCCCAACTCCAGCGTCCCGTTTTACCCCAGCAGATCCCACACGACACTCATCCTCGGCGAGGTCACTTTGGCCACCGGGAGATCGATATCGGAGAAAAAGCGCCCCCCATTCTTCTTCTGGAAGAAAGCTACCGGTCTTGAGCGCAAAGTGGTGCCATCTGTGGCCGGCGCGTCGGCTTTTAAGTGCTAATTGATCCACGTAGTAGGCGGCGCGAAAGCTGTCCAGAGCCATTTAGCTACCAGTGTTTCGCGGCCGCGGTCAGACGGTGTGAGATTTTCAGGTTAGGGTTCAAGCTTTCCATTGGCGGCGGCGGCTGCTTTTAGCAAAACTAAGCTGTAATTAGAGAATTTGACGGGTATCACTTTGGGGTGAGATGCGGAGATTGGAGTGATGACAGCTCCCGTTTTTTTAGATGAAAGTTAGAAGAGTGACGGGAGAGGATTTGATTTGTGGCTGAATTACAAGACAATAGAGTAGAAATTGAAAATCGATTCATTCAATTATAAATATTAAAAAAGAACATTGTCTTGCCCCTCGTTCGCCTTCTCTTATGTCAAAGTGACATAGTACACGTTTATACAAATTTAATAACATCAGAGGTATTTGCACATTTATGCAATAATTCTAGCAAAGCTGATGAGATATTTTCGATCAGCGTGTAACTTTTCGTCTGACAGCTGTCGCTCGAGGGGTGCGACACATCCTTTCCTCCTAGAATTTCAAATCTATAAATAATTATGTTTTAAAGAATAATCGATCCAATGAATGTTTATTCAAAAACAGATCTTCAAATCCATTTTGAGGTGCGTATACGCATTGTGGACCTGTGTGTGAAAATTATTTTTAGAACAGAGATCCAAAAATACTTCCGATCGGATGAGAAAATTAGGAATGAACAATCCGGAAGAAGAAAGCCCCCAAAATCTATGGAATGGGGAAGCTGCAAAACACCTGTTTTCACTGACTGGCTATCAGCTGCGATGGAATGGAGGTGTGTTTGTTGGAAGAAGTTTGAACATGGTTGTGTGCGAAAAACACTTTGCGAACCTGGTTTAAATTGTTTTTCAATTCTTTTTAGTTTAAATTAAACTTTTCTGAATATTTTTTCAACATTTCACCATCCCCTTGAATTTTTATGGTTGTCAATTGTCGCTTCTAAAAAGAAAAAAAAGATTTTTAAGGTTTTTAAGATTTTTAAGATATTTAAGATTTTTAAGATTTTTAAGATTTTTAAGATTTTTAAGATTTTTAAGATTTTTAAGATTTTTAAGATTTTTAAGATTTTTAAGATTTTTAAGATTTTTAAGATTTTTAAGATTTTTAAAATTTTTAAGATTTTTAAGATTTTTAAAATTTTTAAGATTTTTAAGATTTTTAAAATTTTGGGTCCTGCCTCGGTGGAGTCGCTGGTAGGCAGTTGGACTAACAATCCAAAGGTCGTCAGTTCGAATCCCGGGGTGGATGGAAGCTAAGGTGTAAAAAGAGGTTTGCAATTGCCTCAACAATCAAGCCTTCGAACACCTAGTTTCGAGTAGGAATCTCGCAATCGAGAACGCCAAGGCAATGCTGTAGAGCGAATAATTTGATTTTTTTTTGATTGAAAATTTTTAAAATTTTTAAAATTTTTAAAATTTTTAAGATTTTTAAGATTTTTAAGATTTTTAAGATTTTTAAAAGTTTTAAGATTTTTAAGATTTTTAAGATTTTTAAGATTTTTAAGATTTTTAAGATTTTTAAGATTTTTAAGATTTTTAAGATTTTTAAGATTTTTAAGATTTTTAAGATTTTTAAGATTTTTAAGATTTTTAAGATTTTTAAGATTTTTAAGATTTTTAAAATTTTTAAGATTTTTAAGATTTTTAAGATTTTTAAGATTTTTAAGATTTTTAAAATTTTTAAGATTTTTAAGATTTTTAAGATTTTTAAGATTTTTAAGATTTTTAAGATTTTTAAGATTTTTAAGATTTTTAAGATTTTTAAGATTTTTAAAATTTTTAAGATTTTTAAGATTTTTAAGATTTTTAAGATTTTTAAGATTTTTAAGATTTTTAAGATTTTTAAGATTTTTAAGATTTTTAAGATTTTTAAGATTTTTAAGATTTTTAAGATTTTTAAGATTTTTAAGATTTTTAAGATTTTTAAGATTTTTAAGATTTTTAAGATTTTTAAGATTTTTAAAATTTTTAAGATTTTTAAGATTTTTAAGATTTTTAAGATTTTTAAAATTTTTAAGATTTTTAAGATTTTAAGATTTTTAAGATTTTTAAGATTTTTAAGATTTTTAAGATTTTTAAGATTTTTAAGATTTTTAAGATTTTTAAGATTTTTAAGATTTTTAAGATTTTTAAGATTTTTAAGATTTTTAAGATTTTTAAGATTTTTAAGATTTTTAAAATTTTTAAATTTTTTTTAAGTTTTTTAAGATTTTTAAGATTTTTAAAATTTTTAAGATTTTTAAGATTTTTAAGATTTTTAAGATTTTTAAGATTTTTAAGATTTTTAAGATTTTTAAGATTTTTAAGATTTTTAAGATTTTTAAGATTTTTAAGATTTTTAAGATTTTTAAGATTTTTAAGATTTTTAAGATTTTTAAGATTTGTAAGATTTGTAAGATTTTTAAGATTTTCAAGACTTTTAAGATTTTTAAGATTTTTAAGATTTTTAAGATTTTTAAGATTTTTAAGATTTTTAAGATTTTTAAGATTTTTAAGATTTTTAAGATTTTTAAGATTTTTAAAATTTTTAAAATTTTTAAGATTTTTAAGATTTTTAAGATTTTTAAGATTTTTAAAATTTTTAAGATTTTTAAGATTTTTAAAATTTTGGGTCCTGCCTCGGTGGAGTCGCTGGTAGGCAGTTGGACTAACAATCCAAAGGTCGTCAGTTCGAATCCCGGGGTGGATGGAAGCTAAGGTGTAAAAAGAGGTTTGCAATTGCCTCAACAATCAAGCCTTCGAACACCTAGTTTCGAGTAGGAATCTCGCAATCGAGAACGCCAAGGCAATGCTGTAGAGCGAATAATTTGATTTTTTTTTGATTGAAAATTTTTAAAATTTTTAAAATTTTTAAAATTTTTAAGATTTTTAAGATTTTTAAGATTTTTAAGATTTTTAAAAGTTTTAAGATTTTTAAGATTTTTAAGATTTTTAAGATTTTTAAGATTTTTAAGATTTTTAAGATTTTTAAGATTTTTAAGATTTTTAAGATTTTTAAGATTTTTAAGATTTTTAAGATTTTTAAGATTTTTAAGATTTTTAAGATTTTTAAGATTTTTAAAATTTTTAAGATTTTTAAGATTTTTAAGATTTTTAAGATTTTTAAGATTTTTAAAATTTTTAAGATTTTTAAGATTTTTAAGATTTTTAAGATTTTTAAGATTTTTAAGATTTTTAAGATTTTTAAGATTTTTAAGATTTTTAAGATTTTTAAAATTTTTAAGATTTTTAAGATTTTTAAGATTTTTAAGATTTTTAAGATTTTTAAGATTTTTAAGATTTTTAAGATTTTTAAGATTTTTAAGATTTTTAAGATTTTTAAGATTTTTAAGATTTTTAAGATTTTTAAGATTTTTAAGATTTTTAAGATTTTTAAGATTTTTAAGATTTTTAAGATTTTTAAAATTTTTAAGATTTTTAAGATTTTTAAGATTTTTAAGATTTTTAAAATTTTTAAGATTTTTAAGATTTTTAAGATTTTTAAGATTTTTAAGATTTTTAAGATTTTTAAGATTTTAAGATTTTTAAGATTTTTAAGATTTTTAAGATTTTTAAGATTTTTAAGATTTTTAAGATTTTTAAGATTTTTAAGATTTTTAAGATTTGTAAGATTTGTAAGATTTTTAAGATTTTCAAGACTTTTAAGATTTTTAAGATTTTTAAGATTTTTAAGATTTTTAAGATTTTTAAGATTTTTAAGATTTTTAAGATTTTTAAGATTTTTAAGATTTTTAAGATTTTTAAAATTTTTAAAATTTTTAAGATTTTTAAGATTTTTAAGATTTTTAAGATTTTTAAAATTTTTAAGATTTTTAAGATTTTTAAGATTTTTAAAATTTTTAAAATTTTTAAAATTTTTAAAATTTTTAAGATTTTTAAGATTTTTAAGATTTTTAAGATTTTTAAGATTTTTAAGATTTTTAAAAGTTTTAAGATTTTTAAGATTTTTAAGATTTTTAAGATTTTTAAGATTTTTAAGATTTTTAAGATTTTTAAGATTTTTAAGATTTTTAAGATTTTTAAGATTTTTAAAATTTTTAAGATTTTTAAGATTTTTAAAATTTTTAAGATTTTTAAGATTTTTAAGATTTTTAAAATTTTTAAGATTTTTAAGATTTTTAAGATTTTTAAGATTTTTAAAATTTTTAAGATTTTTAAGATTTTTAAGATTTTTAAGGTTTTTAAGATTTTTAAAATTTTTAAGATTTTTAAGATTTTTAAGATTTTTAAGATTTTTAAGATTTTTAAGATTTTTAAGATTTTTAAAATTTTTAAGATTTTTAAGATTTTTAAGATTTTTAAGATTTTTAAGATTTTTAAGATTTTTAAGATTTTTAAGATTTTTAAGATTTTTAAGATTTTTAAAATTTTTAAGATTTTTAAGATTTTTAAGATTTTTAAGATTTTTAAAATTTTTAAGATTTTTAAGATTTTTAAGATTTTTAAGATTTTTAAGATTTTTAAGATTTTTAAGATTTTTAAGATTTTTAAGATTTTTAAGATTTTTAAGATTTTTAAGATTTTTAAGATTTTTAAGATTTTTAAGATTTTTAAGATTTTTAAGATTTTTAAGATTTTTAAGATTTTTAAGATTTTTAAGATTTTTAAGATTTTTAAGATTTTTAAGATTTGTAAGATTTGTAAGATTTTTAAGATTTTCAAGACTTTTAAGATTTTTAAGATTTTTAAGATTTTTAAGATTTTTAAGATTTTTAAGATTTTTAAGATTTTTAAGATTTTTAAGATTTTTAAGATTTTTAAGATTTTTAAGATTTTTAAGATTTTTAAGATTTTTAAGATTTTTAAGATTTTTAAGATTTTTAAGATTTTTAAGATTTTTAAGATTTTTAAGATTTTTAAGATTTTTAAGATTTTTAAGATTGAAATGTAAAAATGTAAAAATGTAAAAATGTAAAAATGTAAAAATGTAAAAATGTAAAAATGTAAAAATGTAAAAATGTAAAAATGTAAAAATGTAAAAATGTAAAAATGTAAAAATGTAAAAATGTAAAAATGTAAAAATGTAAAAATGTAAAAATGTAAAAATGTAAAAATGTAAAAATGTAAAAATGTAAAAATGTAAAAATGTAAAAATGTAAAAATGTAAAAATGTAAAAATGTAAAAATGTAAAAATGTAAAAATGTAAAAATGTAAAAATGTAAAAATGTAAAAATGTAAAAATGTAAAAATGTAAAAATCTAAAAATTTCAAAATGGTACTTGGTACTTGGTACTTTTCACTTTAACTTTGTCGATTAAATTTTCCCTCAGAGATCCAAAAATACTTCCGATCGGATGAGAAAATTAGGAATGAACAATCCGGAAGAAGAAAGCCCCCAAAATCTATGGAATGGGGAAGCTGCAAAACACCTGTTTTCACTGACTGGCTATCAGCTGCGATGGAATGGAGGTGTGTTTGTTGGAAGAAGTTTGAACATGGTTGTGTGCGAAAAACACTTTGCGAACCTGGTTTAAATTGTTTTTCAATTCTTTTTAGTTTAAATTAAACTTTTCTGAATATTTTTTCAACATTTCACCATCCCCTTGAATTTTTATGGTTGTCAATTGTCGCTTCTAAAAAGAAAAAAAAGATTTTTAAGGTTTTTAAGATTTTTAAGATATTTAAGATTTTTAAGATTTTTAAGATTTTTAAGATTTTTAAGATTTTTAAGATTTTTAAGATTTTTAAGATTTTTAAGATTTTTAAGATTTTTAAGATTTTTAAGATTTTTAAGATTTTTAAGATTTTTAAGATTTTTAAGATTTTTAAAATTTTTAAGATTTTTAAGATTTTTAAAATTTTTAAGATTTTTAAGATTTTTAAAATTTTGGGTCCTGCCTCGGTGGAGTCGCTGGTAGGCAGTTGGACTAACAATCCAAAGGTCGTCAGTTCGAATCCCGGGGTGGATGGAAGCTAAGGTGTAAAAAGAGGTTTGCAATTGCCTCAACAATCAAGCCTTCGAACACCTAGTTTCGAGTAGGAATCTCGCAATCGAGAACGCCAAGGCAATGCTGTAGAGCGAATAATTTGATTTTTTTTTGATTGAAAATTTTTAAAATTTTTAAAATTTTTAAAATTTTTAAAATTTTTAAGATTTTTAAGATTTTTAAGATTTTTAAGATTTTTAAAAGTTTTAAGATTTTTAAGATTTTTAAGATTTTTAAGATTTTTAAGATTTTTAAGATTTTTAAGATTTTTAAGATTTTTAAGATTTTTAAGATTTTTAAGATTTTTAAGATTTTTAAGATTTTTAAGATTTTTAAAATTTTTAAGATTTTTAAGATTTTTAAGATTTTTAAGATTTTTAAGATTTTTAAAATTTTTAAGATTTTTAAGATTTTTAAGATTTTTAAGATTTTTAAGATTTTTAAGATTTTTAAGATTTTTAAGATTTTTAAGATTTTTAAGATTTTTAAGATTTTTAAAATTTTTAAGATTTTTAAGATTTTTAAGATTTTTAAGATTTTTAAGATTTTTAAGATTTTTAAGATTTTTAAGATTTTTAAGATTTTTAAGATTTTTAAGATTTTTAAGATTTTTAAGATTTTTAAGATTTTTAAGATTTTTAAGATTTTTAAGATTTTTAAGATTTTTAAGATTTTTAAGATTTTAAAATTTTTAAGATTTTTAAGATTTTTAAGATTTTTAAGATTTTTAAAATTTTTAAGATTTTTAAGATTTTTAAGATTTTTAAGATTTTTAAGATTTTTAAGATTTTTAAGATTTTTAAGATTTTTAAGATTTTTAAGATTTTTAAGATTTTTAAGATTTTTAAGATTTTTAAGATTTTTAAGATTTTTAAGATTTTTAAGATTTTTAAGATTTTTAAGATTTTTAAGATTTTTAAGATTTTTAAGATTTTTAAGATTTGTAAGATTTGTAAGATTTTTAAGATTTTCAAGACTTTTAAGATTTTTAAGATTTTTAAGATTTTTAAGATTTTTAAGATTTTTAAGATTTTTAAGATTTTTAAGATTTTTAAGATTTTTAAGATTTTTAAGATTTTTAAGATTTTTAAAATTTTTAAAATTTTTAAGATTTTTAAGATTTTTAAGATTTTTAAGATTTTTAAAATTTTTAAGATTTTTAAGATTTTTAAGATTTTTAAAATTTTTAAAATTTTTAAAATTTTTAAAATTTTTAAGATTTTTAAGATTTTTAAGATTTTTAAGATTTTTAAGATTTTTAAGATTTTTAAGATTTTTAAAAGTTTTAAGATTTTTAAGATTTTTAAGATTTTTAAGATTTTTAAGATTTTTAAGATTTTTAAGATTTTTAAGATTTTTAAGATTTTTAAGATTTTTAAGATTTTTAAGATTTTTAAAATTTTTAAGATTTTTAAGATTTTTAAAATTTTTAAGATTTTTAAGATTTTTAAGATTTTTAAAATTTTTAAGATTTTTAAGATTTTTAAGATTTTTAAGATTTTTAAAATTTTTAAGATTTTTAAGATTTTTAAGATTTTTAAGATTTTTAAGATTTTTAAGATTTTTAAAATTTTTAAGATTTTTAAGATTTTTAAGATTTTTAAGATTTTTAAGATTTTTAAGATTTTTAAGATTTTTAAGATTTTTAAGATTTTTAAGATTTTTAAGATTTTTAAGATTTTTAAGATTTTTAAGATTTTTAAGATTTTTAAGATTTTTAAGATTTTTAAGATTTTTAAGATTTTTAAAAATTTTAAGATTTTTAAGATTTTTAAGATTTTTAAGATTTTTAAGATTTTTAAGATTTTTAAGATTTTTAAGATTTTTAAGATTTTTAAGATTTTTAAGATTTTTAAGATTTTTAAGATTTTTAAGATTTTTAAGATTTTTAAGATTTTTAAGATTTTTAAGATTTTTAAGATTTTTAAGATTTTTAAGATTTTTAAGATTTGTAAGATTTGTAAGATTTTTAAGATTTTCAAGACTTTTAAGATTTTTAAGATTTTTAAGATTTTTAAGATTTTTAAGATTTTTAAGATTTTTAAGATTTTTAAGATTTTTAAGATTTTTAAGATTTTTAAGATTTTTAAGATTTTTAAGATTTTTAAGATTTTTAAGATTTTTAAGATTTTTAAGATTTTTAAGATTTTTAAGATTTTTAAGATTTTTAAGATTGAAATGTAAAAATGTAAAAATGTAAAAATGTAAAAATGTAAAAATGTAAAAATGTAAAAATGTAAAAATGTAAAAATGTAAAAATGTAAAAATGTAAAAATGTAAAAATGTAAAAATGTAAAAATGTAAAAATGTAAAAATGTAAAAATGTAAAAAATGTAAAAATGTAAAAATGTAAAAATGTAAAAATGTAAAAATGTAAAAATGTAAAAATGTAAAAATGTAAAAATGTAAAAATGTAAAAATGTAAAAATGTAAAAATGTAAAAATGTAAAAATGTAAAAATGTAAAAATGTAAAAATGTAAAAATGTAAAAATCTAAAAATTTCAAAATGGTACTTGGTACTTGGTACTTTTCACTTTAACTTTGTCGATTAAATTTTCCCTCAAATTTTTCTTCAAAGGGTCATCACCAAAAAATCCAACACACGCATGTAGAACCAAAATGAAATCGAATGGAATTGAAAATGCCTAGAATTCCTCTGTTGTCCATATTTTCTTCTCTCTCGTAGATCCAGCAGACCCCTCGATGAAAAAAAAAGAAAGGCCAGATCCGGAGAACAAGTCGGAAGCAAATTGACCACTCATTAACCGCTTTCAATTGAAAATTAAGAATTGGCCACTGACCACTCTCCAAGAGAAGAGAAGAGAAGTGAAGAAACCATGTGGAAGTTGGAAGTTTGAGGCTGATGAGCTTGGATTGATTGAGTTCTGGACGGGGCTTTTCGGGATATCACTTTGGATGTGGCGCCAGGCAACGTTCCCGAAGATGAAGATGCTGAAGATGATGATGCTGCTGCGGTTCATCACAGAGAGACAAAAGAGGCAAGCAAGAAAGAAAAGTTTACGCAAATTGAAGAAAAACAGCTTTTTCCGATATAATGACGATGGCGGTGGCGCCGGTCCCGGGGAAGCTGGATGGCCACTAAATCGAGATTGTGCGGGTACGGAAAACTGGAGCTAATTTCAAGAAGACGCCGCCACCACCGCGCATTCAATGCGGTTGTACAACTTGGAAGCAATTTGAAGAGATTTGATTTGATATTTTTTTAAAATTTATGAATTTTTATGAAAACCGATTTTATTATTTTTTTTTGTAATTCAAATAAACAAAAGTGAAAATATATTTTTTTAATTTTGTAGTTAAATTAGCATTCTTTTCGGCTATTCTATTCCCAATCTGACATTCCACTCTCTGAAAGTTATCTAGAGGGAGAGCAAAATAAATAAATCAAACCGCTAATAATGATTTGTTTTTCCATCGAAAAAGGCCAATAAACCGACAAAGTAAGTACTTGATGGAGCGCGGCTTAATCAAGCTGTTAAACTCACATTCTCACTTACGCGTAACTACTCGCCGTATAACCGTCGAACCCCTCGGTCTGGGCCCACTTCAAAGGCTTTCAACTGGAGCCCTGTCCAATTAGCAGACAGCAGCCACATAACGCCATTTGGTGGGTGCGTAAATAACCTTTTTCTTTTCAATTTTCTTCTCTCTCTTCTATCATCGGCGAAAGCAAAAATTCTCATTATTAACTTCAATTCGAGCCAATTTCCTATGAGCTCTTTCCTTCCTTCCGACTTGTTCTTCCCTCTATAAGCAACTTTCAGTTTTTCAACGATCGATTTTTTTCGTTTGTTCTCACAGACATCGGACGCAGATATCGATCACTACTCTGGCGAGGTCGAACAGTTTAGAATTCTTTCACCTGAAAATATCTTGAATGAGCGGCCGACAACATCGGTACACGTCCAGCTTATTTTTTTTCTTTAATGAAATTGATTTCGGAAGAAGGCCAATAATGGCTGAAAATTAAGTACAAATCATCGAGATCGTTTAAATAGATTTTACTCACTTTTCATATAACAAATTCTCTCAGTTTTGATGCACTTATTTTGATTTAAATTTGTTTAAAATTTCAAGTTGGAAAGAACAAATTTTAATTACAATAAAAAAAATGCTGGAATTAGTTTTTATTCAAACAAATCAGCATTATATCGTTACACTACTGAGCAGTTCTCTAGGATTTCGGTCATTCGATTTTTTTTTTGTATTTTTAAATCCGACTGAAACTTTTTTGGTGCCTTCGGTATGCCCAAAGAAGCCATTTTGCATCATTAGTTTGTCCATATAATTTTCCATACAAATTTGGCAGCTGTCCATACAAAAATGATGTATGAAAATTCAAAAATCTGTGTCTTTTGAAGGAATTTTTTGATCGATTTGGTGTCTTCGGCAAAGTTGTAGGTATGGATACGGACTACACTGGAAAAAAATGATACACGGTAAAAAAATTGGTGATTTTTTATTTAACTTTTTATCATTAAGACTTGATTTGCAAAAAACACCTTTTTTTTTTTATGTGTTTTAGAGGACATAAAATGCCAACTTTTCAGAAATTTCCGGGTTGTGCAAAAAATCTTTGAAAGAGTTATGAATTTTTTAATCAATACTGATTTTTTCAAAAAATCGAAATATTGGTCGCAAACATTTTTCAACTTCATTTTTCGATGTAAAATCAAATTTGCAATCAAAAAGTACTTTAGTGAAATTTTGATAAAGTGCACCGTTTTCAAGTCAAATCCATATTTAGGTGACTTTTTTGAAAATAGTCGCAGTTTTTCATTTTTTTAAATTAGTGCACTTTTTTGCCCACGTCAGAAAAAATATTTTTGAAAAGCTGAGAAAATTCTCTATATTTTGCTTCTTCGGACTTTGTTGATACGACCCTTAGTTGCTGAGATATTACCATGCAAGTGTTTAAAAACTGGAAAATTGATGTTTTCTAAGTCTCACCCAAACAGCCCACCAATTTCTAATGTCAATATCTCAGCAACTAGTGTTTCGATTTTCAATGTTAATATATGAAACATTTGTGAAATTTTCCGAACTTTTCGAAAACAATATTTTCAAAAATTTTAAACCAAGACGAACATTTTAAAAGGACGTAATATTGAATGCTTGGCCCTTTTGAAATGTTAGTCTTGGTTTGAAAATTTTGAAAATATTGTTTTCGAAAAGTTCGGAAAATTTCACAAATGTTTCATATATTAACATTGAAAATCGGACCACTAGTTGCTGAGATATCGACATTAAAAAATGGTGGGCTGTTTGGGTGAGACTTAGAAAACATCAATTTTCCTGTTTTTAAACACTTGCATGGTAATATCTCAGCAACTAAGGGTCGTATCAACAAAGTCCGAAGAAGCAAAATATAGAGAATTTTCTCAGCTTTTCAAAAATATTTTTTTCAAAAGTGGGCAAACATGTGCACTAATTAAAAAAAATGAAAAACTGCGACTATTTTCAAAAAAGTCACCTAAATATGGATTTGACTTGAAAACGGTGCACTTTATCAAAATTTCACTAAAGTACTTTTTGATTGCAAATTTGATTTTACATCGAAAAATGAAGTTGAAAAATGTTTGCGACCAATATTTCGATTTTTTGAAAAAATCAGTATTGATTAAAAAATTCATAACTCGGTCAATGATTTTTTGCACAACCTGGAAATTTCTGAAAAGTTGGCATTTTATGTCCTCTAAAACATATAAAAAAATAAAAAAAAATAAAAATAGTGTTTTTTTGCAAATCAAGTTTTAGTGATAAAAAGTTAAATAAAAAAATCACCAAATTTTTTTTACCGTGTATTTTTTTTTCAGTGTAGTCCATATCCATACCTACAACTTTGCCGAAGACACCAAATCGATCAAAAAATTCCTTCAAAAGATACAGATTTTTGAATTTTCATACATCATTTTTGTATGAACAGCTGCCAAATTTGTATGGAAAATTATATGGACAAACTAATGATGCAAAATGGCTTCTTTGGGCATACCGAAGACACCAAAAAAGTTTCAGTCGGATTAAAAAATACAAAAATTAAAATTGAAGAAAAAAGACCGATTTCGTAGAGAATTGCTCTACTTCTAACTGTTTCTAGATTTCATATCATTTTAAACAAGTTTTTTGTTGATTAACAATATATTTTTTTATTTGATTGAAAAATGGAAATTCAACGTTAAATAGGTAATAACCAATTTAAAATTGAATGCAAATGTTCTTCCAATCAATTGCCCAATTACCTTCTAGTGTCACAATTGCCCTCCTCTAGTGTCTACTTCCTGATTTAGAATGTGAAGAGAAAGTGCCCCTTAAAAGTTGACCAGAATAATCTGGGGGCAAAATTATAATGAAAATTTAAAGTTTCATCAACTGAAAACCAGAGTAAAATGCATTTTCTTGCGTATATAATCATATTTATTTTTCATGGAATACCAATGTACAGTCTCATGAACAGTTTATTTTTCGCGAAAAAAAAAATCCGTCAGTACCACGATACGTGTTTAAAATGCATTTTAAAACACTTTTTTCATCCAAATGTTGAAATCCAGGCTATTATATATTATTTTTATCCTCCCCTTCCTTCGACTTTGTTCAGAGCCGAGGGACATAAACTTTAAAAAAATTGCAACGGCCTAAATCCTAAAACACCGAAATTTTGCAAAAAAATTATAAAATTTCAAGCCTTACCCGACAAACTTCGTTCTGCCATTTTTCGTTTGTTGACGTTTATTGCTTTTTTGCTTATTCAGGCTCCTGTGATCAAAATTTGATATTACGTAAATTTCTCCATACAATTTGCCGATGCTCCGGAATCGGTTCCAGAGTGGCCAAAGTTGTAACTTTTTGGCGTAAGAACCTTCCTTGGACTTATACGAACCCAACGCAACAAAGAGCACCTCGATCTGACGTTCCGTGTTGAACTGATTCGCGTTCGAACAAAACCGTCGACATTTTTTATAAATTTAGAGAAGATAAAAGTGGTTAAAAAACCCAGGAAAATCGAATGTTGAAATAAAAAAAAGTGCTTTTTAAACATTATCTACACCCAAAGGAAATGTATAGCTCAAAATCTGCAACAGTGGATTTGCTACATAAAATGTTACATTTTATAAAAGTTTTTGCAGCAAGCTCATAGCTCAATTTTGCCCGCGTTTGAACATGTCAGCGATCTGCAGTTCTCACCAACACATATAATGCTGGCGCGTCCCCGAGCAACACTCCAAAGAGAAGAATATGTTGGTGCTCTTTCACTCTCATTTCATCAAGCGTCCATGGCGCGGTGGTATCGTGTCGGATCTATAACCAAGAAGTTGGTGGTTCATTCCTCGTTCTGTTAAGGTTTTTTTTGTGAAATACAACCAAAAAGCCGTCGGTAATGTCGATAATTTTCGGTAAAGGGCAAAAATGTCATACCCCTATATGGGTCATTCCATCTTAAGCGGAACAGCATTTGAAAATTACCATCTCCGATTCTGCTCAAATTTGGCGTAGCTGTTGAGACTATCAAAACATGCAAAAATCCAGAATTTCATCCAAATCGGAACACCCCCTCCATTTTTGTACCCTCCCAAAAAATTGACTTTTTTGCGATTTTTGAGCGAAACCCCTATCTTCAAACGACGATTACTCAGGAACCACAAATCTTAGAGGGTACTCAATTTTGAAGGAAATTGGACGTAGAATCCATTTCCGTGATCAAAATTTAGATTAAAATATTTTGTCTACCTGTACTATGCGCAATTGAAAACTTTAAATGGCCGTATCTCAAAACAGCCCTCTTTATTTTTTGAATTTGACCTCACCATCGTATTCCTCGGCCAATTTTACATAAGAATCACTTACGTCTAATTTCCTTCAAAATTGAGTCTAAGACCTACCCTCTAAGATTTGTGGTTCCTGAGTTATCGTCGTTTGAAGATAGGGGTTTCGCTCAAAAATCGCAAAAAAGTCAATTTTTTGGGAGGGTACAAAAATGGAGGGGGTGGTCCGATTTGAATGAAATTCGGGATTTTTGCATGTTTTGATAGTCTCAACAGCTCTGCCAAATTTGAGCAGAATCGGAGATGGTAATTTTCAAATTTGCATTTTTTCTTGCACACTTCAGGTGGAATAACCCATATCGCAAAAAAATGCATGAGGACAGTTTTCATGCAGATTCTGATATACTTTCATGCCGCCATGCATCACAATCATGCGTCCGCCGTTTGGGTGTTGTTCAACAATCTTCAGCTCCAAAAATGCTGAATCCAAAATTTTCAAAATTTAGTAGTTCAATAGTTCATAAACGTCATAAATCTTTAATTCAAAAATGCACAGCTTCTAGTATTTATAAATTTTTAAATCTCGAAATTCAAAATTTCAACAATTAAAAAATGGAAAGGTTTTTTTGAATACTGATTGTTCAAGTTCTGAATTTCCTAATTTGAACAATTTTATTTTTATTGAAAACAGTACAGACTCGATTATTTGGAGCCTCGATTATCCAAAGTTTCGATTATCCGAAGTTCGATTATCCGAAGGTTTGTATGGGACTTCGGATAATCGAATCACGAACGAATTTTTTCTTTTGATATTTTTTGCGACCCCATTTTAGTCAAATTTGAATGGAATTGCCTGTAAAATTCAAAAATGCATTTTTTCAAAATGACATCGCCGCCATTTTGGCCACCATATTGTATTTAAAATTCTGAATTACTTTAGAGTAGTTCAGGGGTCATACCAAAGCTCAACAATCGAAAATAAGACAACAACAACAAAATTTTGTTCGTGATTCGATTATTTGAAGTGAAATGTTGCCAAGGCCTTCGGATAATCGAGTCTACCTTTTATGGATATTTTGAATTTCAAATAAAAATCTAATTTAAAAATGTTATTTTCTCAACAATAGATGAATTATTGAATTCAGGAAATTGTTTCAATTTTCAATTTTTAAAATTTTGGCCAATGCAAATTTTATTTCAAATTATTGTCCAAAAAATCCATACATGCATTGCTTTTTTTTCTTATTTTTTTTGTAATTCATGGATATTTTAACTTTCAAATATAACATAATGCAAAATTTTATTTTCCAAAAAATAGATAAATTCTGGAATTTAGGAAATTGTTTCATAAATTTCAACACCACCTTTTCAAGGCCAAGTCAAATTTTGTGTCGAAGAAATCATCATTGCAATTTTGTCCTTAATTTTTTTGAATTTATGGATATTTAAATTTTCGAATATAAATAAAATTTCAAATGTTTTTATTTTCAAAACAAATGGAATTTAGGAAATTTCTTCAATAATTTTTTTAATGTGGTAAAATGCAAATTTTATCTCAAGTTTTATAAATTAGACTTGAAAAAAGATTATTTGTTGCCTTTCCTTCTAGTGCTGAGAGACAAAAACTTGAACTAAAATTTGTACAAGCTAAAATTTTGATTTTGTGGAAATTTTGTATGAATTGCATTATTCAAAAGTTACAAAAAGTGTTACGAAAAATAGTATTACCGTAAACCGGGGTGACTTTGATAGGATTTCAATTTGTTTTTTTAATATTTTCCAACAGGTAAGGTTTTTCTCAAAATTATTATTTTTAAAACACGTACTGGGGTAGGCCACACAAAGTCCATGCACTATTTTGAAAAAAAAGTTTTTGCAATAGTATTTAGAAAAATAGTTACTTTAAAAATTCTTAGTTTAAATTCCGGGGTGACTTTGATAGTCATAGGTTTTCTTGACAAAATCATATTTAAAATGTTCAAACTTTATTTGTACGTTAAAGTAAGTAGCTAATATAGTTTTTAAGAAAAAAATCAATGTTTATATTTAGTTAACTAAGTTTATAAGCTTTTTAACAAAAAACATATAAATTTTAGGTAAAATTGTTAAAAAGTCAGAACTTTACCTGAAATTTGTTAAAACTAGTTTTGTTTATAAAATTATCGATTTATATTGCATTTTATACTGAATTCGAAGCACGAATCACAACACATGAAATTTGTTCAACTGAGATTGCCTATAAATTTAGAGATTTTTTTTAATTATGTTTGAAAAACACATATTATTTATTATTTACAAACTTATTTAACCTTCTCCTAATGGAAAATTGTCCAAAGAATCCGAATATGCATTCCGTTTTCCGATTCAAAATCATGTTCATTGAGGAAATCATGACACTTTGAGAAGTTTAAAATAATGACTTTCATCAACATTTTCTTAACTATAGTTAACTAACTTTTTAAACTTTTCAAAATTTTATGAAAAGTTCTTCTCGTGGTACTTTGAACACTTCTCTACCACGGTCAGTATGATTCTAAACCATTCCTTACGTATTTTAATTGTACTCTTCATTTTGCGGAAAAATCGCAAACCTATCAAAGTCACCCCGGCTATCAAAGTCACCCCGTTTTACGGTACCAAAAACAATCGCAATGAAAAATTTAATTTTAAAAAGTAAAAGGTTTAGTAAATTTATGTTTGCTTTTTCTGCCATGTATTTAAAGCTTCAAAAATTTCAACTTTTTTTCATACAACCGAAAAAAAATGAAATTTTAAAGTGAAGCTATCGAAATCTTCAGTATACTTTTAATAAAAATAAATAAGTACAGTACCATCCCGTTTTTGGCAACACGACGATATTTGTATGTTTCCAAGAGTATTTTTAAGAGAAACTTTTATTTGTGTGAGAACCATCATCGACTTAAAATTTCACTCAATGGGTGTTTTTCGGAATTGCAAAAAATGTTGTATGGAACTCGATGCAAAACTTGATTTTTTCAGCACTCTTCGTATTTATCCAACTCGGTGAACCTCGTTGGATAAATGTACGACTCGTGCTGAAAAAAACCTCTTTTTGCAACTTGTTGCATAAACTACTATTTTTCACATCCACGCCTAACATCCGGTTCCCGCACCCAAAGTGTGAAAAGTGAAAAGGGATTTCAGCATCCCAAAATCACTGACTAAATTGAAAATCTGCTCCAAAAACTGATACTTCACCGCGTCATTTTTTACCCTCCTAGGCCGAGATGATCATCATCTCGTTCGACGGATTGACGTGACAGGACCGCCGGGGCGTCGATCCGATCTTGACCCGGCAGTAATCCGATATCTTTGTCTTCTCATCAGCCCTCTATTATCGGTTCATTTTTTGTCGTAATTGGACTTTAAAGTTGATCACTTTGGGATCACTTTTCGTTTCATTCATCGCAACTTTCCCCGTTCCCCGTTTTGTGACTTCTTCACCTCCTTTTTTGACGTTGCCCTTCTGGGAAATTCGACCCCGACGACAATTACACATTTTTATTGTTCCTTTTTATGGTAATTTACCAAGTTGTGGTCACCGAGTGAATCCTTACTACCGAGGCCGCCGACTTGAGTCTGACGCGTTGGGCTACCGGCACGAAATCGAATTTCTAGGTCATTACTCTCACTCGTGTTGAGAAACGTCACATTGACAGGTGTCAAATTTGTATCTAAAGCCAAAAAGGGTACATTGTTGGGTCCAATTTTCCATTTCAAACAAAAACAAACGTCAAAACCAAATTTTAATGCCCAAATTTGGCGCCAAATCTGTCCAAAGATCGCACCTTGGGGGGTCGCATCCATCAAACCCCATCGTTCCAGAAAGAAACAGATCCGATACTGTCCAAACAACAGCAAAAAAAGTTTAAGCTCCTCCAACCTTCCTCTTTTTTCGCTTACCTGATTTGATGAATCCAAAGGGTTAGACGACCGGGACCACACCTGAAGTGATCGCTTCGAAAAGGGAACCGAGATTTGGATCAAAGTGTTGAGGGGTTTTTTCTCACTCGGTCGATCTTATTTCAATATTGTCACCCTACCGGTGTCCCGCGATGATCCGGGCAAGGTGGAGTACAGAAAAGATGAACGGGATTGAAGAGGCAAAAAAAAGTTCCCGCCGAGACATTCATTCATGTAAAATTAATTGAGAGCAGTCGAGAAACTCGAGGTGAGTTTGAGGGAGTGGGAAGTTGGGGTTTATGGAGTACGTTGAAGAATTTATCTACGTTGGAAGAATCTCAATTTTCTTTCTTTCGTATCGAAGAAATGAACGACAGTGAAAAAAATATAATTTAACCCAAAAATGACGAACTTCTCGTCACAGTGTCCTGATGCAAACAAAGACCGAGCTCGAGCTGTCACAGCCCTGCGAAGTATGTTGGCTGACATATCGGGCGGTCAGTGAAAAAAAAAACAACTAGAAGTCGCCTGGCTGAAAAAAAAATGCTAGAGAGAGATAGGAAACCTGATGCAAACAAACCTCCAGCTGTAATGTAAACATATTTTGCATGTGTTGGTAAATTTTTGAGTAGAAAGCCTTATTCCGACCAAAGCAAATGACAACAGTCGACGGTTGTCAAATGAGGGCCCACAACAAAGGCACCAGCTGTCAAATGGTAGCCCATAACAAATCAATGTTTTGATTTCTCTTTTTTTCAAGTTTTTTGCAATTTAACGGTACATTTTTGAAAAAAAATCACTTGAATTGTGTTGCTGACGGCAATTTTTATCATATTCTTAGAGATTCAATCCCAATATGTGCTAAAAATTGATATCGAAGTGATTTTTCTGTTTACCTTTTTGTTTTGTTTTTTTTTCTTCTTTTGATCGATCAAACAGTGCCTCCGTACACTGAGAATCGACATTACACATTTTTCAGTTTACGTTTACACATTTGCATGGGACTTATGAGTTCAATAGTAATAAACTAAACCCCCGGTGGTTGGTCACTTTTTCGTTTGACACTTTTTTAGTTTGTACCCCGTTGGCGAACTGTCACTTTTTACACGGCGCTCACGCACACTATCGAAACAAACGTTCGATAGTGTGTGTGAACTCCGTGTAAAAAGGGTGTCAAACTAAAAAGTGACCCCGTTCGTTTGACAACAGTTGGTCAAACCATCGGGGTTTGAGTGTAATACTGATATTCAGTGTTTGTTTTCTAAACTTCCAAGATGGCGGCTTCTTCACTTACCCCTGATTCTTAGTGAAATTCACTGAAATCTGACAGATGATCCGTTTACTCATTTCTGAGTAGGTTTTGTTTTGAGGAAAACTGAGAAGTTCTACGTGCAGAGATGTTTTTTTAAGCATGCCAAAGTCAAGAAAACAAACTCAATAAAGATCAAAAAGGTCATTTTAACCCTCACATCCCCTTCAAACCCAGTTTCCCTTGAATGGACACTTTTGGCGCGCTATTTGCGCGCCCCAAGAATGCGATCGATCCGCTGGCATTAAAATCCGATACTCGAGTGTAAAATTACTACCGCACTTGTGTGCGCCACTTGCGCCCTTCTCGATCGCCAAGACCCTCTTCTCTTCATTATGGGAATAAATCATGGTGACAGAGAGTTCAGGCAAAAAAGAAGGCTCAAAACCCACATACCTGACACACGATAGCGAATTTGTTCCGCATGGACGGGTTTGCGTCAAGGGAGAGTGAAAAAAAAGTTACATGCGAAACTATGTAATGAGTCTGTGCAGGTGTTTTTGCGCCCTGTTGAGAGAAGCCCTGCACACGCGCTATGGGAATCTTGAATTTATTTCATGAAAAAAATATTGTTTTTTTTTTCACAACGGGAAGTGTTTTTTTGAGTCCAACCATGCGTTTGACAGATTGTTACCTTTAACCGTCAACAACCTTAAGCGTCAAATCAAATCCAGGGTTGGACACCTTTGTTTTGACAGATAACTCCGTCTGTCTCAAAAGAGGTCGTCAAGCGGTATTTACCATTCGCCAATCCGTCCAATTGTCTCCTCTTTCGATACGCCCAAAACGGGGACTCCGTATGACACACTTGATGGTCTATTCACGGCAAGAAGTCAACAAAAGGCGTCCATCCATCGGTTCCTTAAAAGCTCTTTTCCGCACAATACTTGGCCCGTCATTACGGACAATAACCGCACTGGAAGTGGTTTCTGGCCGCTTAATTCGATCGGGCTCTTGGACGACGTCGTTCTGGCACGTTTACCGCATGAGGTGATTAATTGCTTCTGATATGAATTATTTGTACAGAACGCCCTGCTGAGGTTCGACGCAAGAGTTTCGTCAATCTTGTGGCCGGATGGCCCGGTTGGTCACGTGTTCCCGAAGGGAGGCGGCTGTCAAACGACGACACCAAGCAGGCCAGGAAGTGGCCGCCGCCGACGGCTTCTTCGTCGCCACAAGTGTGTGCTGTGATGAGCTCGCTTCCTGTCAAAAAGGGGATCAACGCAACGCAGTGTGCCACGAGTTGAGGTTAGGTCCTTGATTTTTGCCAGGGCAGGAAGGGATGCAATTTCAGTGCGTGCACTGCACGAGCCTGCTTGGATTGGGGTTAGGGATGCACAAGGTGTCAAATTTGTGCCGGCCCTGCGTTTGACAGGTGCTTACCTCTAGGTGATTCACATTGGAATGGGGTTAGGATGCAATGCTGCTAGCTCGATAAAAACATGTTTCTTTTCTGAACATCCCTCACCAAATTCCACTGAACCATCTCAACCTAATCCTTGCATCCTCGTGGTCGTTCAGTCTTCGGCCGGTCCAGACTTGATGGATGAATGATGATGGTTTCCATTAAATATGAAGCGTTACAATATTTCATTTACAAACCTAATTGAGTGGTCGCCCTTTTCGGGTTCATTTGCCGTGCAAAAACGTGTTCTTCGGCGACGACGTCGGTTGTCCTCAATATATCAGTGAAGGGGTGTGAAAGCAGCATAATCATAAATTATTCGCCTTGCGATATTGCGAGATGATGAGACCGAGGCACTTCACACAAGTGGAATCTTTTATGCGACGCGTCCATTTATGAAGAATTGATGCAACTTGTTGGTGCAGCAATTCCACCCCTGCGTTTGACAGCTGAAAATAATCTCACCTTAAGGCGCGGATCACCTTGCGCAACGCTGAAGGTGAGGTGACCTGTCAAACGCCGCGCGGTTGCACGGTGAGAAAAAATCAACCCAATTTGAAAAAAACTCTTCACATCTGCTGCGGTGGTGAGTTGCGGAGCTGCGGCTTTTGAAGCTCCGGCAGCTTGTTCGAAAATTGCTTAAGTATTATTGACAGAAGATGATTTGGCAAAACTAGCATGTTTACATTAGCTGTGATTTTTTCTTCTTCTCTTCGGTTTTTTGTTGTTGTTGCGGCCGTTGAGAGCTCGGCCAACTCCATTGCGGCATTTCATTACAGAGTGATGAGAGGAGATTTTGTTTTCTTCGAACCGTTTTCCTCTTATTACCTGCAGCAGCTCTTGGTGGTGGTGAGTCACACATGTGTAGTGTGTTAATAATTGATTCACAATAAAAGCCAGATAACGTTATTAAATTGAGGCACACACACACATGGGTTTGATAAAAGTAGTTGTGGAGTTAATGAAGATCGATCGGAGCTGATGATGTGTGTGGGAAGAAACGCAGACTTGGAAGTGGATTAAGTTCCGGTACAGAAGGATTGGGGTTGAACGACTGTGTGGAGACGGATGATGGTTTGAAAAACTCAAAATTTAAGCAGAATACCGTCGGCAGGTTGAAATTTAAGATAGAGTTTTAAATTATACAAATATTTCATTCAAAATATCTTGATTCTTCCATTTAGAAACAAAAAAAAAACACATCAAAGGACATCCATCTGTAACCAAAGTCTGTCACGCGTTCTGGCGCGCCCAAACTAGAGTAAGGGAAACCCAAACCAATTAGCTCTCATTCATTTCAAATTAGCCCATCCATGCTTACTGGGGTGTTCGTCACCGCCACCAAACCATATCAAATCATCTCATCGTCTCATCGTCAGCTGTCGAAATTTTGAGTTACTCGTCGTCCTTTTATACATATATACGGTAGAGGGATCTATTTCGGGTTTAATTTTGTTTAAATTTAATGTAACTCGCGTAAGCGTGTAATCCCAGCCCTGCATTTGACAGTTGTTGGCTGAAAACTTTACCTTTATTATTGATCAAATTGTTTCCTTTAACAAAATCAAGGTAAGTATGCGCCAAAGGTGTGACAAGTTATCTGAAGACTATCTGTCAAACAATTCTGGCAAAACAATGTAAATGGGGCCAATAGAGCTATCTAAGCCCGATCTCACACACACTAGCACACCATTTGTTTTGCTGGCCGGTACAAAATTTAACCTCACTTTTTTTCGTGTACGTACACGCAATACATGCGCACGTAGATAACTCTATGTCAAAGTGTAAACAAAGAGTCTATCGTGAGCAGGATAGACTTTTGTTTACATTTCGACATTTGGTTTGATATTTGTGTAATGTAGATGTTACCGCGTTGAATACCAACCTTTGTTCTGCTGTTCGTAAAGCCGTTCCTTGACCCCATTCCAGCAAGTTTGACAGTGTTGCTGAAAACGCTACCTTTAAAAATGATCACCTTGCTACCTGAAACAAGTTCAATGTGAAACTGCCAAAGGTGTGTCTAAATTCTTAAGACTATCTGTCAAATTCAGGGCTGGAATAACACGCTAAAAAGGATTGAAAATAGTTCAATTCTATCAAAATTAATATCTTCCAAAATTCGCTCCATTAACCCTCACATTCCCAGCAAAGCCTTTCTCAAAATCTACAAACGCGCGTGTGGAACGCGGTCGACCCCGGGAAGTGTGAAGTGCCGCATTACACAGATGGTGGCGAAAAGTGATCATCCCCTGCGTGCCACTTCATCGCAGAAGAGGTCCCCTTTATCCGCCATCAACCCGTGCAACACAAAAGGAGGAAGGATTTAGATCCTCCCGAGACAGATAGCGGGACACGGGAAACCACGGTGGCGGTTGAGGGTGCCTGATTTGCGTGCCGACATGCAGTGTTGCCAGTCAGTTTGGAGATTTTTGGTGGAACTTTGTGGAGTGAGAAAAATAAAGAAAAAACTGCAATCTGAAATGCTTTGTAAGAAATTTGGAATCGATTTTTTTAAATTAATTTGACAGCAGTGTTGCCAGATCGGTATTTGTTTACCGACATGATAGATTTCTTCCTAAAGTTAAAGCATGGTTTTCAAATATTCACTTGAAATCGACTGTCAAATATTAGCAAAGTTTTCTAAACATTCACTTGCAGCTGTAAATCTGTGTTCAGTTTGACATTATACACCTGCAGTGCTGCCAGATCGTTTTTTAACTGATATTTTTGTTAAATTGTTGAAGATGAAAAAACTCTAGAGTTTAATTGAAAAGGTCCTCAGTGTTGCCAGATTGATGACATTCTACTGATTTATTATTAGATAAATTTCAGCACGAAATTAAGGTCGTAGATGGAGTCATTAACTTTTGGCGCAATGACTGTCAATGATGGTTCTGAACTCAGGGTCCAGAAATAGTAACATAAAAATAATAATCACTATATGTACAAAGCTTCTACAAACAACGCAAAGAAACCCGTTTTTTGATTGATACATTCTGAATCAAGATTTTAATGTTTTTTTCTAAAACAAAGATGGCCGCCAAATGTCCGTTCGGGAATGATGCCTTTCAGAGCCTTAACGCAAAGTTTTCAAAATTGTAGGTGTACATTCGAGTGAACATTTGAATTGTTATCATTTTGTTATTATTTGACAGCATTGTTGCTAGATCGATGTTTTTGAATCGATTTTTGTAACCATTTCAACACGAAATTAAAGCGTTGTTTTCAAACATTTTCTTGTAGCTGTACATTTGTGACTTTTTTGTCTTTTTGACAGCTGCCTTTTTGACGTTTTGACAGCAGTGTTGCCATATCGATGTTTTTGTACTGATTTTTGATGAAGTTAAAAACTTGAAATAAAGCATAGTTTTCAAACACCTGCAATCCACTCACGAAATATTCTAGCAGAGGTGATTCTGCCAGAATCCTGCTAGAAAGATGGACCATTTCAGTTGGAATGCTGTTAGAATTTCCAGGTTCTGTCAGACCACCGTGACTTGTCCATCAATTTTTAGTAAAAATTTTAACCCTAAATTAATGCTTAATCTCAAACATTTTCAAGCCAAACAAACAAACAAACAGTCTGTCATGCTTACGTGAGTAGATGTTTACATTAGAAACGAGCAGGACAGACTCTTTGTTTACACTTCGGCTTTGCCCATTTATATAGTTTTGCTTGATTTTGTTGTAGCAATAAATTTGTAATCGATTTATTGTTATTTGACACCAGTGTTGCCAGATCTATGTTTTTAGCAGGATAGCTTAAAAAATCCTCCAATTTTGACACATACAGTCTGACACCAGTGTTGCCAGAAAGAAAAAAGGTAGATTATTCACAGTGCAAAACCCCCTTAAAAGGCTAGTCATTGTGAACCTCCAAGTTCACCAAATGCCTCACGCTCTCGAATCTGAAAAAGCAGATCCACTCTTTCGATAGTCATCTTCGCTGTCAAGTACCATACACAATCACTCGCATAAAGTGGCACAATTAGGCTCAGATCAACTGCCGCGAATATCAAGCTGGGCCCAGTAGCATAAACAACCAACCCCGTGCGATGCCATCATCATCGTTCGCTGCGGATTATCGTCTCAGTAGGCGCGCGCGATGACTAATGTTCGAACTGAGAGAGGGGTGATTGTTATCAAGAGCTGAAAATGCTGTGGAAACGGTTGGAAAATTGAGACCAAACAGAGGTGGCAGGTTTTTCCCGGTTGTGTTTTATCTGTGTGGATAGATCTACGTTTTTGGTGGGGTGGAATGATGATCTTGAAGCTTAATCGTGTGCTAAAACTCTTAAAATTGAAACAGTTGTTTTAGAATGTAGACAAAATAGATAACTCCACCCCTGCGTTTGACAGCTTAGCTTACCTTCATTGTTGTTAGCATTGATGCTTTGAGCGCGTTCAAAAATCACTCAGTTTGCATCAAAATCGATTTAACTCAGAAATGGGTAAAAACGGCAAGTGTCAGATTTGAGGACTAAAATTCGGATGAATAATTTTCGCCAAAACCAAACATTTACTCATTTCTGGGTAGGTACAATGTTGACGAAAGCTGAGTGATTTGAAATAAGGGTGTACATTGGTTTGACGTTTGTCGAGAGTGTACCGGAAAGTGAGGTTATGTCACTGCATGCAATAGACATTTGTTTATTTTGGTTTTGTTTGATCGTTAATAATGTAAAAGGTACTTCAGGGTACGAGTTGTCAAACGAAGGGTTGCAGTTTGTCAAAATTCCACAATTAACCTCAAAATTAACTCCAATGTCTTTTATTTGTCTCTCCAGCCACGATTCCCTCGCTCCAATCAATCCTAGCCCAATTGACCTTCATCGTTGCACCGGAGAGTTGAAATCAGGGATGCCACCTGGTTTTTTAAAATGTCTGTAAAAAAGTCTGTGTTTGTCTGTGCATTTGTCTAAAATTCAAATATATCAATTTACAGTTATGGAAATCCATCAGAAATTGTGTTTTTAGGCATTTGAAGACTAACGAATTAAGTTTCGGTTGATATTTTTACAAAATATTAGTTTAATGAAGTTTTTTAAAAGTCTGTGCACCTCAAAAAATGTCTGGCACAAGCTCAAATGTCTGTGAAACACAGACAAATCTGTGTATCTGGCATCCTTGGTTGAAATCGACCCACAAAAAAAAAAAAGAATCCGACGCCGTGACACCCAATGACCACAACAAAAAAAAACACCGTCGAGTTCCCTCTTCATCAACCCGATCATGGCCTACCCCGTTAAATGGGGTGGGAGGTAACGTTATTAACATGAATCAATTTCTTCATCAAATACATCATAGTAGCCGACGCCGCCGGTCACCGGTCTCGCCACCGCCACCGTTGATCCTAACCTCACAAATCGTTTTGGGGTTGGGGGAAGGCCTTGAAAAGTGGAACTCCGCGGTCAGTCCGAAGCCGGTGGCTAATTGCCCCTCGGGCCACATCCTCCCTGTAAGGCTCCGGTTAATGGGATCGTCTCGTCAGGATCGCGCGGTCATCTCTCACTTAGGCGCAGCCGGACGGTCCGGTTGATCAGCGATTATTGTAGGTTGATGAAAATGTTGCGAGGTTGGCGTGATGAAAGCCGATTCTGGGCCTTATAATAAGGCTGTTTGATGACCCGTGATGGATGGCTAGGTGAGAAGAAGGTTTTGCATTTGCTGCATTGGCGAAGAGGTGATAAGAATAGCGGCTTACTTTGTAAAGTGGCAGAATTAAGCAGTTGATTAGCATTAAAGTAGCGTTGTAGGTGAGGTTAGCCCTTCGTTTGACAGATGGCTTACCTTTAGCATCGTTGACATTGATGCGTAGAACACAATCAAGTCAAGCGATGTTAAAGGTATGCCATCTGTCAAAAGCAGGGCTGGACTCAGACTTGCTGTGGTCGCTCACACTCAACGTCAATAATTATCATCTCAGCTTGAGCGAAAAAAAACTGGTCCACCGCCGCAGGATATGGCCATCATCGTAAACATCCAGTACCTCTGCACACACACAGTAGTTGTGCCTAATTGATCCCATTGGAGTTGGCCATCATCGTTCGCGGCATCTCCTTTTACGCCAAACTGGTTGCACTGCTGTCAACGCCAATGGCTACTTGGACGCTGACTGCACTGACAATTATGGCGGCCATAATTGCACATAAATGCAAGACCGGATTGCGGCGCGGGAAGGATGCTTTTGCCCTGATTGGTCCCCAGGTCTCGGGTAATTATCGTCGACGACACAACAACCCGGTTCTTCTGCTGTAATATGTATTTAATGATACTATTAAGGTGAAGGGGGACTCTCGAACCCCCTCCCGGCGGTAGCTCACAATTTATCCGTACATTATTTTTCACGATAATTGTCCTCGCCGCGATGACAATCGCCGAGATAAAGTTCGCCAAGTAGGTCGTCGCAGATGGCTCTGCCGTCGCCATGCAACAATGCAACAGCAACCGCTCCAAAAAGGGTGCATGTGCAGGCCGTCCAACAAAGGACTACCGTAATCAACTCGACGTTTTCGGGCGCGCAGATTACCCCCAGATGACTTGCTCAAACCGGGCGCGTTGAAAGGGTGTCGACTTCTGGACATAATGAACTGTGATTTAACATCCATCAAGGAAGATCCGAGCTCATAATGACCATTTTTCCTGGTCTTTCTTCCGAAAACCGCAGAAACTAATTCAACCAGGTTTGTTTACCTCTCTGCTTCTCTGCGAGAGTGACCCCCCGGGGGGGTTCGGATGGCCCGCCAAATGGGTTCGCAAATTGACCTTTAATGGCGGAAAAGGGTCCGCGGACGATTGGGATGATCGTCGCTGAGTGGAGTCGTTTTTGGGCAGTTATCGTTTGCTTGGAGCGATTCCAACCCTGCGATTGACAGATGAGCACCTTCACGATTAGAAGCTTTGACACAAACGAAAGCAGACCGAGGTCGGCGCAAGGTAGTGTAGCTTAGGTGGGTGCAATCTTGGTTTGCATTAGTGTGAGTACATCATTTCGTGTCAATAAACCAAACAATTATAAAAGAAATAAAATCAAAAATGTGTCTGGAAAACCAAAACTTAAACAAATTAGTTTCCATAAGAAGACAGACACAGAAATTGTGATTTTGACAATTGACAAGCAATCGTTGATTTGACCTTGCTTCAAGCAAAAGGCATATAAATTCAATAAGGTTAGACGGATTTTCCATCTGTCAAAAAGTGGTTGGTACGAAAAACAGAAATTCGACCATTTTCCATTTTTTAAATAAATATTTTCGTTTTTAAATACATTCAAACCTACAGTTAAAAACAAGTACGGGAAAACAATCTGTGGCCCGGAAAATGGAAAAATTTTCACAATCCTTAAAATCTTCATATAAAATATGGTTTTCATGCTAACTATTTTTTGACTTATCTATGCTAAATAATAAATCAACGCTCATAAAGGTACTATCAGTATACTCTCTTGATAGTTGATATTTATCAAGGTTGTTAATCAATATCAATATCATGTTAAATTTTCAATGCATTCGCTTAAAATATATTTTTTGATAATGCAGTTAGTTTCAAAGCATAAATATTAAAATTTTCTCAAAATACCGTATTTTTTTCAAAGTGCTCAAATTTTTATAATTTGCAATATGGGAATCAAAGAGATTCGAAATGTTGCATGTTTTTTTTATGTGTTTTAGAGATTTCTGAATGAATTACTAAAATTTTCACAAAATATCGTATTTTCTCGAAATTCGTAATATGGGTATAACATTTTCACAAAATATCGTATTTATTGAAGGTTCTCAATTTTTTATAATTTGCAATATGATTCGAAATTTTGCATGTATTTCAAATATTTTAGAGTTTTTTGAATGAAATACTAAAATTTCCACAAACACCGTATTTTCTCGAAAATATTCATTTTTTTATAATTCGTAGGATGGGTATAAACGATTCGAAATTTTGCATGCATCTCCACTGTTTTAGAGTATTTTGTGAAAATTTTAGTATTTCATTTAAAAATCTCTAAAACAGTTAAAATATATGCAAAATTTTAAATCTTTTGATACCCATATTGCAAATTAAAATTTGAGTATTTTCTCGAAAATACGGTATTTTGTGAAAATTTTTGTATTTTATTCAAAAATCTATAAAAAACTTAAAATACATGCAATATTTTGAAACGTTTGATACCCATATTGCAAATTATATTTTTTTTAGTATTTTCTAGAAAATACGGTATTTTGTAAAAATTTAAGTATTCCATTCAAAAAACTAAAAACGTTTAAAATACATGCAAAATTTCGAATCTTTTGATACCCATATTGCGAATTATAATAATTTGAGTACTTTTAAAAAATACTGTATTTTGTGATTTTTTTTAGTATTTATACTTTAAACTTACCATATTATCAAAAAAATATCTAAGAGAAAGCTTGATGATTCAACATAATTTGGTTGATTTTAGATAATTTAAGAAATACATTAAATATAAGTTACCGTCCGTTATCGTCGATAAAAGTATCGCTGATAGAATTATCGGAATAACGATAACGATAACGATAGATTATCGTTATCGTTCCGACGAACCTCGATAATTTTATCGTTATCAGCCTTGATATTTATGAACCTGAAGAAATTGAATAAATTTAAAAATATCAAGAAATAAAAAAAATCTGGAAACATCAGATATTCAAGAAATACAAAAACAGTAAATTCGAAATATGAGAAAAATAAGAATTTTAACAAAAAATCATAAAAAATAACGAAATTTTGTTAATTTAGAAATTCAAATCAATCAAGAAATTCATGAATTTGAAAATTCAGAAACTTCAATACATACGAAAAATCAAAGAATTTCTTATTTTTTAATTTTAATTTAAGAAATTCAAGAAAGATACTATAAAAAATTATCAAAAAATTAAGAAATTCAAGAAATTCAAAAAGTTTAAGAAATTCAAGAAAATAAAAAAAATGAAATTTAAGAAATTCAAGAAATTCAAGAAATTCAAGAAATTCAAGAAATTCAAGAAATTCAAAAAATTCAAGAAATTCAAAAAATTCAAGAAATTCAAAAAATTCAAGAAATTCAAGAAATTCAAGAAATTCAAGAAATTCAAGAAATTCAAGAAATTCAAGAAATTCAAGAAATTCAAGAAATTCAAGAAATTCAAGAAATTCAAGAAATTCAAGAAATTCAAAAAAATCAAGAAATTCAAGAAATTCAAGAAATTCAAGAAATTCAAGAAATTCAAGAAATTCAAGAAATTCAAGAAATTCAAGAAATTCAAGAAATTCAAGAAATTCAAGAAATTCAAGAAATTCAAGAAATTCAAGAAATTCAAGAAATTCAAGAAATTCAAGAAATTCAAGAAATTCAAGAAATTCAAGAAATTCAAGAAATTCAAGAAATTCAAGAAATTCAAGAAATTCAAGAAATTCAAGAAATTCAAGAAATTCAAGAAATTCAAGAAATTCAAGAAATTCAAGAAATTCAAGAAATTCAAGAAATTCAAGAAATTCAAGAAATTCAAGAAATTCAAGAAATTCAAGAAATTCAAGAAATTCAAGAAATTCAAGAAATTCAAGAAATTCAAGAAATTCAAGAAATTCAAGAAATTCAAGAAATTCAAGAAATTCAAGAAATTCAAGAAATTCAAGAAATTCAAGAAATTCAAGAAATTCAAGAAATTCAAGAAATTCAAGAAATTCAAGAAATTCAAGAAATTCAAGAAATTCAAGAAATTCAAGAAATTCAAGAAATTCAAGAAATTCAAGAAATTCAAGAAATTCAAGAAATTCAAGAAATTCAAGAAATTCAAGAAATTCAAGAAATTCAAGAAATTCAAGAAATTCAAGAAATTCAAGAAATTCAAGAAATTCAAGAAATTCAAGAAATTCAAGAAATTCAAGAAATTCAAGAAATTCAAGAAATTCAAGAAATTCCAGAAATTCAAGAAATTCAAGAAATTCAAGAAATTCAAGAAATTCAAGAAATTCAAGAAATTCAAGAAATTCAAGAAATTCAAGAAATTCAAGAAATTCAAGAAATTCAAGAAATTCAAGAAATTCAAGAAATTCAAGAAATTTAAGAAATTCAAGAAATTCAAGAAATTCAAGAAATTCAAGAAATTCAAGAAATTTAAGAAATTCAAGAAATTTAAGAAATTCAAGAAATTCAAGAAATATAAGAAATTAAAGAAATTCAAGAAATTCAAGAAATTCAAGAAATTCAAGAAATTCAAGAAATTCAAGAAATTCAAGAAATTCAAGAAATTCAAGAAATTCAAGAAAAACAAGAAATTTAAGAAATTCAAGAAATTTAAGAAATTTAAGAAATTCAAGAAATTCAAGAAATTTAAGAAATTCAAAATATCTAAATATCTTCTTCAGAAACTCAAATATTGTTGTTTGAATCGATCTTAAGTCCGAAAAAATCCCCGAAAAATCTAATTAAACTTCTGCCAACAACGCACAGCTCAACTGCGCTAATGGCAGATTACTGTAAAATTAACCTTAATTGCTCTCCGCGCACTCACAGAAGCCAACAGAGTGCTACCGAAACCAGACCCAGACCCGCGGCAACAGCAGCCGTATGTCGTTTTTTTACTCCCCTCCCTTGCCCCGGTCTCAAAACGTCCAGAAAAACCAATCAATAACATCATTAATTCTCACCACCGTGTGTTCACCTCGCGCAAAACACTGAGAAGTCGAAGAAAAAAATGTGAACGCACTCAAAATACGGAGCACAAAACGATTTGTGTCTTAATTAATCATCTTTACCGGGTTTCTCGCTTCTTTTCCACTGTCTCTCGCCGAAGTCACTCTATTGTTCGGCTGTCCTGGCTAAACAATGCTCGAACCGCTTTTTTAAAAGAATTGTAATAAAAACCCAAAGTTTTGTCTCAAACGACCGTTTCGAGCGAAGAAATCTCCCCCTGATCAAAGGAAAACCTAACCTCAAAAGGAGAGACCCCTCGAATTAAATCAATATTAATAATCGAAAAGAGTGTTACCAGCAACGAAACCACCGAAAATCGATACCGACGGTCATCAAGCGGGCTCTGACGACGACGAAACATAACCTCAAAACAGAAGAAAACAACTCCGTCGGCGAGATCAGCTAATTTAGCGTATCAAGCTCACAAAACAGCTCGACACAGGATTGAAGCGGAAACCCCCTCGCCGGCCCTGATTCGATCGCTTTGCGTCAAATTTAAATATGAGAGTGACGAACCCCCGGGTGTGAGCCGTGGAGCCGCGGAAAAAGTGTCACATTTAGATCAAGCTTGACAGATGCTAGCCCGAGTGGAAAGGGTATCAACACAAATGGGGGGATTTTTGGGCATTGGCGTCCGTAGGGGAGTGTCGCGTCCCTCGATTGAAGGGACAGTGACAGTTCAGCTTCGATTTATTTTCGGACTATGATTAAGTTGCTTTCAGTAAAGTTTCTGATCAATTTTGGTTGAAGTTTCAGCCGCAGTTGCAATTCAATTGGCTTCCGCAACGAAGTGTCACGCCCCTCGTTTTACAGAATTAGAGCACAGCTGTAATTCTAGCAAAACAATGCCAAAGGGCCGTTGTGGGTTTGTAAACAAAGAGTGTGTCCCTTTCATGCCAGATGTAAACATCCTCTAGTGTAAGCAGGTCAAACGGTTTGTTTACAAATCCACAACGGCCCTTTTGCATTGTTTTGCTAGAATTCATCTTTTGCCTTGATCGTTGTTCTGAGTGCTTGTCCTAAATCACTAAGAATTGTGGGCCCGATGCAGTTTTAATCATCTTGAGGATCACCCCTGCATCGGCCCTACATTTATCACTGGGTTGTGACAGGTACTCAAAACAAGGATCAAGGCAACTCAAAATCATTAGCTGATCAAGGCACTCATTTGGTAAATGTCAAAAATCTATGTTCCGAAATAAGGTCAATTAACTTTCAGTTGCTGTCCACATCGAAGTGTCGTGACCCTCGTTTGGGCAGAATGACAGTTCAGTTCCAACACATGTTGCTGTCAGTTTAGTTCTTGTTTTATTGATGTTTGCACCGAATTGTCACGTTTGACAGATTGTCAGCTCAGCTATAACTCATTTCCAGTTGCAGTCATTTTAGCTGCTGCAACGGAGTGTCACGCCCCTTGCTTGACAGAATAAATAGGCTTAAGCCGAAGTGTAAACAAAGAGTCTGTTCTGCTCGTTCCTAATGTAAACATCCACTGACATAAGCAGGTTTACATTGTTTTGCTTGATGTTCTGCTTCGATTTAGTTGCTGTCAGTTTAGTTTCAGTTCCATCGGTATCCGGAATGGAGTGTAACGCCCCTCGTTTGACAAAATGACAGTTTTGTAACTTTTCAAACTTCAATTATGTTGCTTCTGTTTGACAGGTGTAAAAGTTACTTTCAATTTATTTTCAAACTATTTTTTAGTTTCAGTTGACGTCCAAACTGTGATTCCGTCATCTGGGGCGAATCGGGACAGCTGCTTTAGCCATGCTTCTGCACAATATTTGGATATTTTTCATAAGTTTCGGATAGAAAAGACACAGATTAACACAATTTCAAGCTTTTATGTGCTCTAAAACCTGCTGTCCCTATTCAGACGGTAGTCCCGATTCGCCCCAGATGACGGTTCAGTTGTTGTCAGTTTAGATTCAGTTCCCCTGGTGTTCGCAACAAAGTGACGTGCCCCTCGTTTGACAGAACGACAGTTTAGTGTAAATCCATTTTCAAGTCTATGATTCAGTTGCTGTCAGTTTAGTTTAAGCTCCATTTGCGTCCACAATGTAGTGTCACACCCCTAGAGTGAGACAGCTTCGTTTTATTATCAGTTGCTGGAAGTTTAATTCAGTTTCATTGACGTCTCATAGATTCATAGATTCAGATCCATTGGCGTACATAACATAATGTCGTGCGCCTTGTTTAATAGAATGATGACTTAAGGACGTATTAGACTATGACAAACAAACAAACAAACTCGCACATGTCGTGTTTGACAATTTGCCAAACTGGCCAACTTGTTTGCGGCAAACTCGCAAACAACTTAAAATGTATGCAGTCTGGCGTTTCTGTAAACAAATGTAGGCCAACAAACAATGATTATAAACTGACAAACTGTCAAAAAGTGCGAGTTTGTTTGTTTGTTTGTTTGCCGTAGTGTAATACCTGCTTAAGACTACGGCAAACAAACATTTTTTTTACAGTTTGGCTGCTCTGCACAGAAAAATAATCATGGTAATATTACATCTGGGAAGGGGTACATCTTTTATGTCAGAAAAAGGTGTAATTTTACCTCTGGAAATGTGTAATTTTACCACTTTTCTGATGTAATGTCACTTTTTCAGTCTAAATTGAGGTAAAAATACATCATAAAAGAGGTAATATTCAACCTTCAAAAATTACAGCTTCCAAATTTACATTATTTTTTTATGTGTGTTTGTTTACAGAAACGTCATTTACATTTGGCTTTGACAAGCGAACAAGTTTGCTAGTTTGGCAAACTGTCAAACACAAAAAAGTGCGAGATTGTTTGTTTGTTTTCCATAGTCTAATAGCTCCTTCACGTTTTGTTTTGTTTTCAGTTGCTGTGCGTTTGGCGTTTGCAACGAAGTGCTCCTTGTTTGACAGAATGACAGTTCAATTTGAATTTGTTTTCAGTCCCTGCTGGAAAGAAAAAATAACTGACAGCAACTGAGTTTCGTTTCATTTCCAATAGGTTTTAAAGCGTCACGAGCAAAAACGCACACACATTTTTCATTTTTAACGTGCTAAAACATGTAAACAGTGGGAATAATGATTTCCTTGACAGAATGACAGTTCTACTTCCATTTATTTTCAGTTAATTGATGTTCACATTGAAAATGATCAGGATAGTCAGAATCAAATCCGCATTGACCGATTCTAGCAAAACAATGTAAATGGGCCAATGCCTAAGTGTAAACAAAGCGTCTATCCTGCAGATGTCAGTTGATGTTTACATTAGGAACGAGCACGATAGACTCTTTGTTTACACTTAGGCATTGGCCAATTCACATTGTTTTGCTAGAAACGGTCAATGCGGATTTGTTTCTGTCTATCCTGTCTATCATTTTTAGTTTAGTTTTAGTTTCGATGGCATCAACAATACAGTGTCGTGCCCCTCGTTTAAATAATAGGAATAACAGTTCAGTTTCAATTCAAGCAAAACAATGTATCTAAATTGACCAAAATGTATCTGTGAACAAACAACGTATCCTGCTTATTCTTTATACAAAGATGCAATGTTTGTTTACAAACTCACATTAGGCTTTCTAGTCAGAAATTTACCAAAACATACAAAGTTTGTTTACATGGCTGCTGGGTTTTTGTTTGCATCAGATTTGCTATTACTTTCTAGCAAAAGTTTTTTGTCCGGCAACTTCTAGCTGGGTTTTTTCAGACCGCCCGATATGTCAGCCAACATATTTCGCAGGGCTGTGACAGTTCGAGCTCGTTGATTGTTTGGATGAGGACACTGTGACGAGGAGTTTGGAAATTTTGGGTTAAATCATATTTTTTTCACTGGGCATAGAAAGCCCTATTGGAAATTTTTGTTATTGTTTTGATTGAATTTAGTCAATGGTCAATGGGTAATGTTGCTGTCAGTGGCAGTTTCTGTCACAGCTTCTGTCGCAGCTTCTGTCACAGGTTCAGTTCAGTTTCAGTTCAGTTTCAGTTCAGTTTCAGTTCAGTTTCAGTTCAGTTTCAGTTCAGTTTCAGTTCAGTTTCAGTTCAGTTTCAGTTCAGTTTCAGTTCAGTTTCAGTTCAGTTTCAGTTCAGTTTCAGTTCAGTTTCAGTTCAGTTTCAGTTCAGTTTCAGCTCAGCTTCAAATCTCCTACGCCAATGCGTCGAATCATGTCCATAATTCTTCCAGATTTCCTTCCACAGTCCCACAAGCTAGACAAAGACAAAGAATCGGCCATCGTCTCATTACGTCATATTAAGAATGACCAAGAACCCCCCATCCCCTCTCCTCCCTCGTCGGCCAAATCGATCAACCGTCGAAACGGCGTTCAATAATTGATGATTTTAAGGAAAGACTCGGGGTCCAAGCTCCAAATTATACCAGAGAGAGAGACCAGTTGGAGGGTTAGGACCGGTCAAAAATCAAAGCGTCCGAAGCCCGCGGCAGCGGAAACGTTGATGGATAGGGCGGTACCTCCCCCCCCTCCTTGACTTCTCTTCCACTGACATTTCTTTTCGGGGTAGCTCAATGAAATAGCCGAAGAGAAAGAGAGAGGGAGAGCGGCTAAACTATTTCTCAAATCTTTCGCTAAATGTTGGGCCGATGAGAGCAGGAAAAATGTTGATCTATTATTAAGAGGTTAGGATTAAATTGAATTATATGAAGATTGGACGGTGATGATCGGCGGATGATGATGTGCAAACTTTGGTCTCTAGCGTTGGTGAGGTTAGGTTAGACGATGGATTAGAGGAAATTGAAGCAAAAGAGGTGTATGATTACACTGGCGATGAGAGCTATTTTAGACGAACTAATAGGTTTTACAGTTTTTGATCATGAGGGTCTTAATTTAAGTTAGTTCGTTAAGTTTACGATTTTGTTGAGGTTAGGTTTCCATCCCAAAGCAACCCTGTTGGTTTTATTTTGACAGTTCGGCATTCCGTTAAATCGCCGCGATCTGTCAAATCGTTATACGCTCAACCGGATCAACTCGTTTCGCTCATTTTTGTCACAAAATTTCGCAAAAAACAACCTCCAAAACCAATTTCGAGCCAAATCAACCTCAAAATTAGTCTCTTAAATCGTTGCACCTGAAAAGGATCAAGTCCCACGCCGTTGTCACGAAAAATCGCTTGACAGGTTTCCCGGCGAGTTCGGCGGCCCGATCAGTGTGGTAATTTTATCCTCCACCGAATGTGTCGTGTTTCGCGGTTTGATTTAAATGCTGTTATTTGTTACTGGAACCGTCTGGGACGACCACCACCTTCGTAATGCCACCGGCAAGACATCGATTACCGCTACACACATACTCGCACACCTGACTTTTAAGGTTAGGTTCGGTCACCGGTTGACCGGCTGTCGGGTAATTTGACCAAATTATTATGAAATTGATGGGTTGATTTTTCACAGTGCATTAAAAACTGTCAAATTTACACTGTTATTGGAAATTAATTGAACAAACTATTTGAAATAAAACAAAAAAACTAAAAACTGAAACTAAAAGACAAGAGACAAAAAAACAAAAAGACAAAAACGTCAAAATCGACAAAAACGATTAAAAAGACAAAAACGACAAAAAACGACAAAAAAGAAAAAAATTACAAAATCGTCAAAAAAGACAAAATCGCCAAAATCGACAAAACGGCAAAAACGACAAAAACGACAAAAACGACAAAAACGACAAAAACGATTAAAAAGACAAAAACGACAAAAACGACAAAAACGACAAAAACGACAAAAACGACAAAAACGACAAAAACGACAAAAACGACAAAAACGACAAAAACGACAAAAACGATTAAAAAGACAAAAACGACACAAACGACAAAAACGACAAAAACGACAAAAAACGACAAAAACGACAAAAACGACAAAGACGACAAAAACGACAAAAAACGACAAAAACGACAAAAACGATAAAAACGACAAAAACGACAAAAACGACAAAAACGACAAAAAACGACAAAAAACGACAAAAACGACAAAAACGACAAAAACGACAAAAACGACAAAAACGACAAAAACGCCATAAACGACAAAAACGACAAAAAACGACAAAAACGACAAAAACGATAAAAACGACAAAAAACGACAAAAAACGACAAAAAACGACAAAAAACGACAAAAAACGACAAAAAACGACAAAAACGACAAAAACGACAAAAACGACAAAAACGACAAAAACGACAAAAACGACAAAAACGACAAAAACGACAAAAACGACAAAAACGAAAAAAACGACAAAAACGACAAAAACGACAAAAACGACAAAAACGACAAAAACGACAAAAACGACAAAAACGACAAAAACGACAAAAACGACAAAAACGACAAAATCGACAAAATCGACAAAACGACAAAAACGACAAAAACGACAAAAACGACAAAAACGACAAAAACGACAAAAACGACAAAAATGACAAAAAACGACAAAAAACGACAAAATGGATTAAAATTTGACATTTGACAGCTCGCAAACTTTCAAACCAGTGTCAAATCACCCCATCCATTACAAAATGTGGAGCAATTATAGCTTTCAACGGGGCCCCCCTGGTCTTAAGTTGTTCTTTGGCGCTTTCCGTCGTGCGGTCCCTGGCGAGGAACGTCACGGTGGCGGCGGGGCATTTCTTCGATTTTTTAATTACCTATGTAAAAGGGCTCGTATTATTTTCAGGCTTCTTATGGTGCTTATGGCTTCCTTCCCAGGACTTGAGGTCGACGACGACGACCGGGCCTCAAGCTTAAAATATTCATGTTTGACCAGCGATACGTTTTTCACCTTTTACTTTTTACTGACGCGGCTGCGGTGGAAGGGGAAGGTGTATACAACATATTCAAATTTTACCCCTCATTAAGTTAATAGTGAGTAATTATCGCGGGACCTTTTGACGGTGGAAAGGAACGCGTTCCGCGGGAAGTGCTAAACGCACCACCCCTCTCTAATCTAGTTTGACAAAGTAGGCCATGCGACTATGTAGCAACACGGTTAGATCAGGTGTAAGAAGTCAAAATTTGATTTGATTTCTGTTAGCGTGTATCTGTCAGGTTGAGTCAAGTGTCACTGCACTCTGAACGGACTTTAGTTAAATTTGAGTCAAAGTTGCTTTTGCTGCAAGCAAGTTTCACTGAACTACACTGTTAAATTAGCTCAATCAAATTCATTGACTCAATCCGCGCTAAAAAACCTTGCAATTGTTGTTAAAAGCTGCTCTCCCAATTCCCCTCAAAATTCCTTCTTTTGAGAAACTCCTTAACAGCATCTTTCACACGCCGCCGGGCGGATTGCTTCAAGTTCTTCAAGGGGCCAACCATCGCATGACGGATGGTGGTTCCATTTATCATTCTATTGACGGACGCTACCGACTGTTGTTGCTCCTCAGGGACTGCTGCTGCTGCTCCCCGCCGCCGGGGTGGCCAACCACCTGGTCACGGTGTATTAAGGTGGCAGGATCAACTCTGCGGAATCCACACGAAAGTGATGAATGATCATCGCCATCAAAAGTTAATTGTTGTAAAGTGGCTTTTAAGGTCTTCGTTCGGCGCGGAGCTGGTTGAAGTATGTTTTAGAATGGGGTTAATATTTTGAGAAATTTGAGTCGTTTTAAATGGTAGTAGTTTGATCTACTTAAAAAAATAACATTTGACAATCTCAAAATGAGTAATTTCAACTCAGATCAACACACTCATTCAAAATTACCAACTCCGAAATGAGTAATTGGGGTTTCTGACAGTTTTAAGCACATTCCATTGCCTCTTTTACCCATTTCTGAGTAGGTTCAGTTTTGACGAAAATTGAGTGATTGCAACTGTCAAAATCTTTAAGATTTTGTCAAAAACGAACCTAATTGCTTACTCAATTTGGCTTAGTTCTAGTATCAATCAATTTTGAATAAATGTTAAGTTTAGATGTTAATTAATAATGATTTTTTTTCCCAAATGTAGTCTGCTGAAAAGTACCCAAAAAACCTCAATAAAGCCCATTTCTGGACCCCAAAAAAAGTTACCACCCCACCAGGTCGTTTCCAATCTCGGCCTACTAATTGCGTTCATAAACGCGTGAAACCAATCACCCATCCCATCAAAAGGCAAGCTTAGACGACCGTGTCGATATTGCAGCAACCTGGCAACAAGTGGTGCACCTTAACCCAGCAAAACTAGCTGTAAAATTTCCAATTTCCCATCGGAAAACTTTCTTTCAAGCCGCCGCCGCCACCGCCAAAAACCACGTGGAACGTCGTCACTTCATCACTTCAAAAAATATGGCCGCGGCGCCACCACCACCGAATCGAGATGTTTTTGTTGGGCTTTGTTTTCCAATTAACCCTTCAATTTACGCGCGAACCGAGAGTGTGGAGGATGACTGTCAAATTTTGAACCTTTGCCGAGTGGGTTAAAAAACTATCCAATTCGGACCCTTCCTGTGGCAGCGTGTACGGTGCGCCGTCTCCGTCTGTTCGGCCGAAAAGTGACCAGTAAATTGGGTGTTAAAAACTAATAAACTAAAACTCGATTGAGACACCGGCGACATAGAAAAGTGGACTGGGGAAATGGCCACGGAATGCATGGAAACAAATTATGTTTGAAAATTTATCACAATGAAATAGAAAATAATGAGTTTAAAATGGTTTTAATCTTATTATAAACATTTTATGTGTAAATTTGTTCCAGTGAAAAAATCTCTGGGAAATTGGCCAATTTAATAAAATTTTGTTTTTTTTTAAATGTTTTTTGCTTGGTCTGAAAATTTGAGGGGGCTTCCCTATGTCTAATGAGGACATTATGATTCATTCGTGCTTCTTATTTTTTGAATAACCAACATTTTCACAAATGTTTATGTAATATGGGTAACAAGTGGTCGAAAGAATATTTCAAATTTTCTCAAAGGTATTTTTGGCATTTTTTGCAAAAATACTGAAATTTATTTGCAATCTCGCTATCGGATGATATTTTGCCTTCCTGTCGACTCAGAATCGAAAACTGAACAAATGTCTGTGTGTGTGTGTGTTTTTTACAAGGTTTCTCAGGTAGTATGGGGTTGGGAAAAAGTGTGTGTGTGTGTGTGTGTGTGTGTGTGTGTGTGTGTGTGTGTGTGTGTGTGTGTGTATGTGTGTGTGTGACAAGTTTCTCGGCACTGGCTGAACCGATTTTAACCCAAACCGGTTACATTCGACTTCACAGAAAAAAAAATCATGGTAATATTACATCTGGGAAGGGGTACATCTTTTATGTCAGAAAAAAATGTGTAAGTTTACCTCTAAAGATGTGTAATTTTACCACTTTTCTGGTGTATGTCACTTTTTCAGTCTAAATTGAGGTAAAATTACATCATAAAAGAGGTAATATTCAACCTTCCAAAATTACAGCTTCCAAATTTACATTATTTTTTTCTGTGTTGGTTTAGGGCCCTATAGATCAAGTTTTATATAAATTGAAGTTTCGATAAGTATTTCAAAAGTTATACAGAAAAATGTGTTTTATCACATTTTACACATCGTTGCATACGTAAGTGAAAGACTTTTCCAACAAGTCCAAAACATTGAAGATCTGGCAACCCTGTCTCATGTTATGACCACTTAAGTTATTTTTATTTACTTTTTAAAGTCGGATCTCACTTATTTGTTTGTAAAAAAATTCCGGATCCGTGAACCGACCATTTGTTGGGAAGGTGATCGAGAGTCCTTCCAATCGAGTCTGAGTCTGGCAACCCTGTTCATGTTATTACTTTCCAATGAATTAAGAATTCAGATGAAAAATATTTACGGAACATTTTTTTTCGAAGTAGTGAGGAAAGCATCAACCACATAGGTGGATAAGGTAAGTTTTTCTCATAGAATTTATAGACATATTTTTCAAAACTTACTCTAATTGATTGTTAGTGTGACATGGGTATTGGTATTAAAAAATACTTCACAGAAGCAGACTATTCTCGTCAAAAAACGTATTGCATTACGTATTTTGAATATGTATTAGTATCAAATGACCAGAAAATTTTCAATCATTGTCTTTTTTTAAATGCTTAATTTTATGATAACTTGGAGTGTTAAACATTGGTAGTACTATTGAAATCGATGATTCAACTGAATATTATCGATATCTATGAAAAATTCCCGATCATTTGATACCCATATCACATACATTTTGCATTTGAGTTTTGTTTCTCAATCATAACTAGTTTTGAGAAAATATTATTTTTGTTCTCTTTATATAGTTTTCGATAGAAACAATCCGATTTTTGTTTTTTGAGACAAGCGAGTCGTATTGCTGGATTAAGTCCTTTCCATATCATCGAGGATCGGAAGGCACGTCGACGGATATGTTTTAAGGCTTATGATATAAAATAATTTTAATGAATGAAGCCCTTCCTACATCACCGTTGATCGGAAGGCACGCCGACGGAGAATTTCTGGAGAATCGCGGTCGAATTAATACTATATTTAAATCCCTAGATAGGTATCTTTCCGCAGCCGGCTGCCTAAGATTTTTAAAATTTCAACCCATAAACAAATTGCTCATGGTCGCATCACCTACCACAGTGAATCCTGACCTCATACCCATCTTACTAACCCCTCAAAACTCATGTGATACTTTGTCGGAGACGCAGTCGATTTGGCGGTCCCATCACTCAAGTATCGGCTAACATTCCCATCCACTTCCCCGTGTCTTACCACTGGTCGTGGCCGGCGTCGGTATTGATCAGCATGATAGGGATCTTTGAAAATTGCGAAAGGGTGATGATTGGTTCCTACTTTTCATCTGTGGTCCACGGAGCAATGTTTGGGGGTCCTGGTCAATAACGAAGTAGCAGCTACGGGTAGACACCAATGCTATGCTATGCTATAACTAGTTTTGAGAAAATATTTTTTTTTTCAAATTTTATTATTATAATCTATGAGAAATTCTTGATTATATGATACCCATATTGCTAAACCATGAAATTTCAGTATGTTTTTCAAGTACTGAAAAAACGTAAAATAGCAGAATTTTTTCTACAAAATATGCATTTTTTTAAATTTGTTGAATACAGTCCAGACTCGATTATCCGAAGGCCTTGGCAAAATTTCACTTCGGATAATCAAAACTTCGGATAATCGAATCACGAAATAAAGTTTTTTTTTATTTTTTTAGCTTTAGTATCATGATTTAGAATTTTTTAATCCAAGATTGTGGTGATGAAATATTGAAAAAAAAATACATTTTTTTATTTAAAAGGCAATCTACCATTCAAATTTGACTTAAATAGGGTCGCAGAACTCTAATTTGATGTTAAAAGTAAGAAAAAAAAAACAAAAACATTTTTTTGTTCGTGATTCGATTATCCGAAGTCCCGGATGATCGAACTTCGGATAATCGAAACTTCGAACAATCGAGGCTTCGGATAATCGAGTCTGGACTGTATTGCAATTCCACTATCGATATCTATGAGAATTTCCCGGTCATTTAATTTCCATATTCCGCAAACATCTAATCTGAGAGATTTTTTCAAAAATAGGTGGTTTTGTGATAATTTTGATTATTCAATAACAATACTATTATTATTAAAATTTATGAGAAAATATTAACTCTTTTGATACTCGTTTTGCAAAAACAGAAACAAGAAAAAATTATATATTATTTCAAAAATTCCTAATTTTGTTAAATTTTGAGCATTCCAACAAAAATCTGTTGCTATCCGTTTCTTATTGAAGGGTAACCCTCTACTGTCCAAATCTTTTTTTTATTCATTTTTTTTATTTTTCCCTTGTTAAGGAGATCATTTTTAGCAAACTTTGCTCTATGAAAATCCTTAATTTTTTATGTTTTTCTTGTTTCGTTTTTAGTATTTATATTTGCATTTATGTTTGTTTCTGATAGTTTGTGGCTAATACTATCACCTCCTATCATAATCTTTTGTCTATTAAGTTTTTATCAGATTTTTACAGCCACTATTTCATTTTTTTCATGTTTTTAAATATTTTACTACGTATAGAATGAAACCATTACCATTTGAATGGTTTAAAAATGCTTAGAGTCAAAGTCTGGTGTAATACAAAAAAAAACTGCATACATATTTTAAAGTATAATAAAGAAAATGTTAGTGAGAAACACAGCAAAAGTTGGGTTGTAGAGGGTTTATTTCGGGGTTGGCTTGTAGATGGTTAATTTCAGGACAAAATATGTATATTTTGAATTTTATTTCAAATTGTGTTCCGAAAACATTTTGAGTCCGTTTTGTGATGCCTGTCCGTCGGGTCGCATGTTTTTTCGCGTCGTTCGTCGTCGGTGAGTTTGTCGGGTGAGGGCGCGCGTGTGTGTGTGAAGGTGCGGCTGGCTCTGGTTGTCACGATGACAGTTGAGGCAGTCCGTTTTGTGTTTTGTGTTTTGTGACCTGTATGTTTGTCTTTTCCTTTCTATTGACGTGGCTTTTTTTTCTTCTTAGTTAGATTGTAAAGTTCAAATATCGCGATCGTCTTTCTCGTTAGTCAGTCGGGTTTCTTTGTTCTATGACTCGCGATTGTTTCATGGGAAAATTCGTTCTTAATTGCGTTAGCATAATATAAATTATATTTGACAATTCGTTTCCCGCGAAATCACATTTTAGCATTATAGCTTGTAAAGCACGGTGACAAATATTGTTTCAACGCGATTGTTCAAGTCCTTCGGATAACTCATAACTCATCAGTAATTAATTGGTCGCTCATCTTATAAAAACTTAAAAGTATAAATAGTCTCAGGTCAACTCTACGTAAATGTGTTACGCTGAGTATAATATTTCTCCTTTTAATTACACATAATTTTGATTCTATCTTTCCACAGCCGGCTGTCTAAGATTGAATCATTTATGCTAAACTCAACACCAAATAACCGGGAATGGTCTCATCCGCATCATCCGATTGTTTGCCTTGAGAATACATAATACATCACCCTATCACTCAACGAAATTCATTGATTATTGGGCCACATCATCATCCTCTATGATGAATCCTGGCCATTACCCTTTCCCACTAACAAAATCCCAAGTAGAAGTAGTTTTCCGGCACACGCGGGGGTGTGGATATCGTATAGAACCCACCCTTGGTAGCAGCCTGTGCTAACTAACATTCCCGTCCCATTCCCTCGAGATCTACAAACTGACATGGCGGGCGCCGTTGGTGGCCAACGACTGTTTCCTATTAGCAACGGTTCTAGTTTTGATGATCGTGATGTTTTATCTTTTCAGCGCATTCATGCATGCTGTTGATAAGGGAAACATCATTTGATCGTTGAAGCGTATGACCGGATGTGTTGATAGGATTTTACGGTCCTGTTCAGCAACGGAGAAGGACAACCATGGGTGGTCTCTCATGCTCATGCTCAAGCTCATGCGCAAATTGTGTTCCGAAAACATTTTTTTTTAATACGGTCCTGATTATCCGAAAATTCAATTTAATTCAGTTTTATCGGTGAATAATCAAAACACAATGTGTTAGTTTTGAGTACATTACAGTGTTTTTGAGTTCATTTCAGTTGTGTATTTTATCGAAATTAATTTATGAGCAATTGAAAATGTATAATAGAACCGAAATAAGAAAAGAGGAAAAGTTAGAAAAAACATATTAAATTGCTATTATCCGAAAATTTTCGAATAAATTTGTGCACAAAGAAAAATTCGTTGTCTTTTTTTTAACCTTCCCTTTTCAATTGAATAGTCCAATTTGTGAAGAATTTTCGAATCTCTTAAATGAAAATATAAAAAAGTCACATTAAACAAGTCAAACTTCCAAACCTAAAATTTTCTAAAATTTGAAAAGTTTCCAATGCTTTTTAAGATCAATAATTGGTTGAAAAAAAAAATATGTTTGGCAAATTTTTAGATCGATGCCCATCTAGAGGCAGAGGTTTAAAAATTCAATTCAAAAGAAGGCAAAGAAGTCAAAACACAAAAAATGCTTTTGTCACTTTAAAATGCGGTCTGTTTCTCTATGAAGTGAGTACATTTCCCACTCGATATCCCAGCACTCCCTCTTCCCCACTCTCGCTCTATTGTGTCCTCTTTTCTCTTCAATCTCTCTCTATTGAATTTTTCGCCTTCATTCATTGATGTTTAATCAAATCATTCTCGTTGGTGGACCCTCTCTCCATCAGCGTTCAGCGTTGAGCTCGCGGTCCCAACAATAAACAGGAAGTGGCTAGTACTGTACTGACTTGGAAGTCTATTTTTGGGGTCTCGATAATGGAGTTGGTAACACAATAATCACGCGTCGGGGCGCTATTATAAAACTATCTCATGCTTCTTTAATCCGAACGGACTCGGCGTTTTTTTCTTCTCTCTCGCTCTCTCAGTGTGTCTTGTGGATCGACGCCGCGGAATTGAAACATGATTTAGGCAGGTTCATTCGTGTCTGTGTTTGTTGTACACTGTTGTGGGAGAAGGAGGAGATCGGTGGTGCACACATAACAGTCACTGGGCTTAAGTTTTTTTGTTACTTTAGCTTGAGACTATTTCTGGGGGGAAAATAATTAACCTATCATTATTATTAAGACGATCTCACACAAGATTAAACGCGGTTCAGGCTAATTTGAGTTCGGTGATCGCAATTGCACGTATACGCACACACAGAGGGGATTTATTACCCTGAACGTGGTTCGCTATCTGCTGTACATAAGTTAGAATTGAGTAGATTCACGCAAATCGGCTAATAAAGGTTTTTTTTTCTGATGAGTAATAAAAAACGTAATTAAAAGATTGATGTTAAACCTCCATCCAGCAAAGTGCTTTAAAAATCCATGAAACACAAGTTACTCACAAAAGTCATATTTTTTAAGCGTGTAAAACTAAAGATTAAAAAATCATATTAGAGCAATTCCAGCTCAAATCAGGAATTTTTTCGGTACTTTTGTACCCGAACCTCTCCGATTTCAATGAAACTTTGTAGACATGTATCCTGGGCCTATATAAGCCATTTTTGTGTACATGGAGCCAATAGTACTCGATAATAACATTTGAGAAGGGCGTGAGGTATTTAAATATTTTTGTATTTTGTAATTTAAAAATGACTGTATCTCGAAGCCGTTGCGTCGTATCAAAAAGTGGTCAAAGACAAACTTGTAGGAAATTGGACGGCCTTTCTGAATAAAATACACTGAAACAAAAATACACGCCACATCAATGAGATTTTTTGATTGTTAAGTCTAAAACTTAAATTTAAATGTGATGTCACGATTTTTTTTCGTTCAAGATTTTTGAAGAAATAGCCTGAAAAGTTACCAAAAGACTGACGAAAAATGCAGGATGCTATTTCTCTCCTAAAAAAAATACAAAAATCATTTACTAAAACTGTGTTTTTGAAAAGTGGTCTATACGTCAAATTTTTTAAAAACCAGTAGTGTAAATTGTACGTAGGGAAATTGTACGAGCTTTCCGGTAAAAATATTTACGAGACAAAAAAACCAAGTCTGTCATATAGAAATTGCCAAAAACTACCAAAACCCCGCCAAGGATTGGACATAGGACAATGGTCAATATGGAGACTTTTATGTAAAATTGTCTAGAGAATCGATCCTCACTACTGTTTTTTTTTTAAATTTTGACGTTTAGACCACTTTTCAAAAAAACAGTTTTAGTAATTGATTTTTGTATTTTTTTAGAAGAGACATACCATCCTGCATTTTTCGTGAGTCTTTTGGTAACATTTTAGGCTATTTCATCAAAAATTTTGAACGAAAAAAATCGTGACATCACCTTTAAATTTAAGTTTTAGACTTAAAATCAAAAAATCTCATTGATGTGGCGTGTATTTTTGTTTCAGTGTATTTTTTCAAAAAGCCCTTCCAATTTTCTACAATTTTGTCTTTGACCACTTTTTGATACGACGCAACGGCTTCGAGATACAGTTATTTTTAAATTACAAAATACAAAGAATATTGAAGTACCTTACGCCCTTCTCAAATGTTATTTTCGAGTACTATTGGCTCCATATACACAAAAAAGGCTTATATAGGCCCAGGATAACATGTCTACAAAGTTTCATTGAAATCGGAGAGGGTCGGGTACAAAAGTACCAGAAAAATTCCTGATTTGAGCTGGAATTGCTCATTAATATTACATCGGGAATTGCTGACAAATGTTGTGCAAAAAAATAATAATGTTTCTATAAATGTAAATTAACAACTATTTTGTGTAATATTATTATCGTTTGTCATCTAAAAAGAGGTCTTAATTTTGTCGTTTTTGTCTTTTAGTTTTTAGTTTTAACTCTTCTTGAACCAGAAATACACCCTTTTCTATTCGAATTTGTAACGTTTCGCCATCAATCAAACCATTTCTCCCAGTTTGACAGTCACTTTTGCCGATATCATCGCCACAAGTAGAAAGCACAGTGAACAAATTTTCACGCTCATTGCAGATGCCATTAAGAGAAAATCGATCAATTTTTCCACCACGTTTCGAAGCATTTCGATGTACTTTTGCTCTGTATGTACCCCTCACCTAATATCGCTTGAGCAACAATCTGATGTCACTTCATCATCGTTTTGATTGAACAGTTTTTCCTTAATCTACACTCTCGTTTGAAAAGGCTCAGATTTTGAGTAAAATTTACAAAAAGTTTACCAAAACATAAAAATTTCCAAAATTGAGATAAATTTTACTTTAAAGTCATTGAAAACAAATGTAGAAAAAATTATTGTATTTCACTATTAAATAGTTAATTTAATTTAATAGTTAATTATGGTTATCTTGAAATGTCATCAAAAAGTCTTTGTTTTTAGTATAAGGCAGGCCCATCAAAAAAATATGGTTCCACCCAAAAATGACGAACTCCTCGTCACAGTGTCCTGATGCAAATAATGATCGAGCTCGAGCTGTCACAGCCCTGCGAAATATCAGTAACAACTTTTCAAAAGGGCGAAACCCGCAGATGTAAACAAACTGCGTTTTCGTCAGAATCATGTAAAGCGAACAAAACTGATTCTAAAACACCCTCCAACATCTCAAAATTCCAAAAATACGTAGTTTTACAAGCAAAAAACAAAAGGGCTAATCAACAACATCAATCAAAACAAACCAAATTGAGTTTCCGCCCTTGTGTTTTCACCCAACCACGAGAGGCGGATGTAGTGTTTTCTGCAAGTTCTGACGTATATTTAGAAACACTAAATTTTCGTTATAATTTAGTCAAACCTCAAAATGGATCAAAATATATGTTTCTGATGTCTCTAACCACAATTCCACAACAAACACAGATTTGTATGATCCCAAATACATAACTTTTTAATTTCAATTATTGTAGTATCGGATCTGGTCTGGTTTCACAATCTAGACATGAAGGTCCATAATTTACCGGTTCTTGGGACATCCGGGGATTCTGGGTCGAGCAGTTGCAGGACAAAAAGTTAGTGTAGGGTGGTTTAGGGGGAATACCGTACAAAATCATCGCCTCCGTAACCATTGAAGCTATGCAAAGATTGAAAAGGCAGGATGGTGTCGCGGGGTGGCCTAGTCGTCAGCTGCCATGTCTTGCACTTCCGGCGGGGTCACCCCAAGGAACGTCACTTCAATATAGACCACATCCTCAAACCAACTTGACGTGATCCTTGCTCAACGTTTCTTGGGCTGAATCTGACTCCTTCTGAAGGCTTTCTAGACCCATTTTTTATCACTGAGGTTGCAAACATCACTGTATTATCACTGACTGTAACATTTCACAATGATAAAATAGTTGTTTAACCACTTTTTTCCTTAAAACCCGAAAAATAAAAAAAACACAAAAGGGCGAATCGGTTGTTTACATCTGCTTTGCGGCGTAACCTGACAGGCGATACCGTTGTTTTGGTTGGGTGGGTGGCGAGTACGGTGGGGCGAAAATGTAGGCACACTCTTTAAAAAGGCGTAATTTCTTTTTCTCAATTTTTAATATCAAAAACACCTTAATTAATGTCAAATTGCTCTCTATGATGAAATTATTGCTATTTTCTATTACGTTTTGACAAAATTGATGGTTTTCGTGCTTTTTTGTGAAAATAGGAATTGATTGAAATTGCAAAATTTTGAATGTTTATTTTCCCGAAACGGCAGGATTGTAGGTTTCGCCCTTTTGAAATGTTGTTACTGATATGTTGGCTGACACGTCGGGCGGTCAGTCAAAAAAAAAATAGCTAGAAGTTGCCTGACAAAAAAAATGCTAGAAAGAGATAGCAAATCTGATGCAAACAATCTCCCAGCAGCAATATAAACATACTTTGAACGTATACGTAAATTTCTTACAATTTTTCATAATTTTTTTTTTCTTAAATTTCTTGATCACTGTTCAAAATTGGATCAAACAAATTCCAATAATTGGCTAATGTGTCCAATTTCAGAAAACCTTGACACTGAAAGAGAGAGAGAGAGAGAGAAATAGCAGAAAAAATATCCCATTTACCGTGAGATGAAAAGAAAATTCCATGAATGACGATGGGCAAAGAGGGGGAGAGGGAGGCAAAACGAGTCCATCCGTCATCATCGTTTCCGTTAAAGTGGAAAATTGCACTCAAATTGCCACCGCACAAGTACCTACTCACACAAGCCAATCGAGGGACAAATATGGAGCAAACAGAGACTGGGGAAGGGGAAAAACTGTTGAAACTTGACAGAAAAATGTTAGAGTGTAAGGAAGAGGAGTGGGAGGTAAAACAGGGAAAATATTTGTTCAAAGTTGTTTTTCCCCCTCTCGCAGCATTTTCATCGTTCCCAAAGGAGACTTTTTTTTTTGCTCTTCTCGTGACTGAGTTTTCATCGTAATTTTTAATTGTTGCTGAAGGTGGAAGTGCCGTCAAACGAAAAAAAAAATCTACAACCAAGGGGTGTGTCATTAGGTTTTTGCTTTCTTGCTGTAGGTGTTTTGCGAATGAGGCAGATCTATTTTCAACTTTTCTTTTTCCTTTTGCCATTTAGTTATTTATGACGGTGGAAACTAGGAGAATGTGTTTTTCTTGGTCTTTCTGGGAGTTTGAGCCAAGATTAGACCTTTAAGGTGATCGCCGATTGCACCACTGAGCTAGTAACGGATTTCACAGCTTTTACCTGTAATTATCTGCAAAAGAGGAAATGGGACACTGGCGTAGGAGTGATGAAGATATCGCAGTCTTTTTTAGTGAAATAATAGTTAAACAAAATGCGAAAATACAAAAAAATCTTAATAAAAAGACAAAAAGACAAAAAGACAAAAAGACAAAAAGACAAAAAGACAAAAAGACAAAAAGACAAAAAGACAAAAAGACAAAAAGACAAAAAGACAAAAAGACAAAAAGACAAAAAGACAAAAAGACAAAAAGACAAAAAGACAAAAAGACAAAAAGACAAAAAGACAAAAAGACAAAAAGACAAAAAGACAAAAAGACAAAAAGACAAAAAGACAAAAAGACAAAAAGACAAAAAGACAAAAAGACAAAAAGACAAAAAGACAAAAAGACAAAAAGACAAAAAGACAAAAAGACAAAAAGACAAAAAGACAAAAAGACAAAAAGACAAAAAGACAAAAAGACAAAAAGACAAAAAGACAAAAAGACAAAAAGACAAAAAGACAAAAAGACAAAAAGACAAAAAGACAAAAAGACAAAAAGACAAAAAGACAAAAAGACAAAAAGACAAAAAGACAAAAAGACAAAAAGACAAAAAGACAAAAAGACAAAAAGACAAAAAGACAAAAAGACAAAAAGACAAAAAGACAAAAAGACAAAAAGACAAAAAGACAAAAAGACAAAAAGACAAAAAGACAAAAAGACAAAAAGACAAAAAGACAAAAAGACAAAAAGACAAAAAGACAAAAAGACAAAAAGACAAAAGACAAAAAGACAAAAAGACAAAAAGACAAAAAGACAAAAAGACAAAAAGACAAAAAGACAAAAAGACAAAAAGACAAAAAGACAAAAAGACAAAAAGACAAAAAGACAAAAAGACAAAAAGACAAAAAGACAAAAAGACAAAAAGACAAAAAGACAAAAAGACAAAGAGACAAAAACGAAAAAACGACAAAAAGACAAAAACGACAAAAATGACAAAAATGACAAAAACGAGAAAAACGACAAAATCGACAAAAACGACAAAAACGACAAAAACGACAAAAGCGACAAAATCGACAAAAACGACAAAAACGACAAAAACGACACAAACGACAAAAACGACAAAAACGACAAAAACGACAAAAACGACAAAAACGACAAAAACGACAAAAACGACAAAAACGACAAAAACGACAAAAACGACAAAAACGACAAAAACGACAAAAACGACAAAAACGACAAAAAGACAAAAAGACAAAAAGACAAAAAGACAAAAAGACAAAAAGACAAAAAGACAAAAACGAAAAAACGACAAAAAGACAAAAACGACAAAAATGACAAAAATGACAAAAACGAGAAAAACGACAAAATCGACAAAAACGACAAAAACGACAAAAACGACAAAAGCGACAAAATCGACAAAAACGACAAAAACGACAAAAACGACAAAAACGACAAAAACGACAAAAACGACAAAAACGACAAAAACGACAAAAACGACAAAAACGACAAAAACGACAAAAACGACAAAAACGACAAAAACGACAAAAACGACAAAAACGACAAAAACGACAAAAACGAAAAAAAGACAAAAAGACAAAAAGAAAAAAGATGTGACCGGCGCATAAATCAAAAAAACGACAAAAAAGAAAAAACACGTCAAAACGACAAAAAACGACAAAAACGATAAAAACGACAAAAACGACAAAAACGACAAAAACGACAAAAACGACAAAAACGACAAAAACGACAAAAACGACAAAAACGACACAAACGACAAAAACGACAAAAACGACAAAAACGACAAAAACGACAAAAACGACAAAAACGACAAAAACGACAAAAACGACAAAAACGACAAAAACGACAAAAACGACAAAAACGACAAAAAGACAAAAAGACAAAAAGACAAAAAGACAAAAAGACAAAGAGACAAAAAGACAAAAACGAAAAAACGACAAAAAGACAAAAACGACAAAAATGACAAAAATGACAAAAACGAGAAAAACGACAAAATCGACAAAAACGACAAAAACGACAAAAACGACAAAAGCGACAAAATCGACAAAAACGACAAAAACGACAAAAACGACAAAAACGACAAAAACGACAAAAACGACAAAAACGACAAAAACGACAAAAACGACAAAAACGACAAAAACGACAAAAACGACAAAAACGACAAAAACGACAAAAACGACAAAAACGACAAAAACGAAAAAAAGACAAAAAGACAAAAAGAAAAAAGATGTGACCGGCGCATAAATCAAAAAAACGACAAAAAAGAAAAAACACGTCAAAACGACAAAAAACGACAAAAACGATAAAAACGACAAAAACGACAAAAACGACAAAAACGACAAAAACGACAAAAACGACAAAAACGACAAAAACGACAAAAACGACAAAAACGACAAAAACGACAAAAACGACAAAAACGACAAAAACGACAAAAACGACAAAAACGACAAAAAAGACAAAAACGACAAAAACGACAAAAATGACAAAAACGACAAAAACGACAAAAACGACAAAAACGACAAAAACGACAAAAACGACAAAAACGACAAAAACGACAAAAAGAAAAAAGATGTGACCGACGCCTATGCAAAATGTGGACTATGATAAGAACTCAAACATGGCCATTCCATTCACTTCCCAGTTGTTGTTGAAGCTTGAACGTGACGATAATAACTAAATCATCATCTGTTCATCTTTCTTTCTATTTTTTTTTCTTCATGAGGGATTTTATAACTGCAAGCTGATAATGCGCACCCACGTGGGAAATGGCCTACTGAGAGAGAGAGAGAGAAGTCGTCACAAACAATGGAGCTCGAAAACTCATCACAACAAACGTGGGCTCGGCGCTCTACAAAATGTATGTTAATATGTTTCCGTTTAAAACAATAGAATGGTTTAATTGTTTACACTAAAGCATACTCGCTTCGGTTATGAATTTCTTCCTCTTCTTCTTTGAAACCCCATTTTCCACACTTCTTTCTTTCCTTCTTTCTTCTTCGCGAACATATTTAGTAATTATTTTCTTGTTTTCCCAACTTTGAAAAGTCGAGTGGAAAGAGGAAGTGCGGGGTGATGCCGGAAGAAGGCGCCACAGTCACTCAGTCAGTGCAGCGGATCACTTGCCCCCCTCCTCTTCCTTTCACTGACACCACCCCCTCTCATGACATACACACTCATAATAATGCAATTAATTTAAATTTATTAATGGAAACATACGTTTGCTCGGGGTTGCATCTCTCTCTCTCTCTCTTTCACTTCAAGTGTGTGCTTTTTTTCCTTACAAATTATGGACTCGAGGTGCGTAAGTGTGTGTTTGTGATGTGTGATGGAATTGGAGCCACTGACAGCCGTCAGTGTGAGCTGGGGGCACCAAATTGTGCATTAGAGAGGAATTATTACTGTTTTGCATATTATGATAAGGAATGACGGTGCGAAATAAGAAGTGTTGGCACTGAAATGAATTTTCAATAAAATATTACAACAAATAATTATGCTTGAATATTTACTATGAGGATTCTAAGTTATTTAATGTTTCACCTTATTTTTGATTTTGATTTGATGCCATTGCCAATTTTATTTAAAAATTTTGTTTCCTAACTTATCATCTCTTTAAAATTTCCTTTAAACAAATTTAGGGCTAAAGATAATTATTGACTAACATTTAAATTTTTATTTCATTCAAAATAAATTTAAAGTCGATAATAAATTACTCACAATAAGGCCATTGCAAATATTTTTCCCCTTTTTTTTCTCGCAAAAATATTTTTTTGTCAGTATTTAGAAATTTTGGAAATCAATGATTGCAAAACAACTGAACAGGTGTATGATGCATTTTAAGGCCTGTAATTTCAATTTTTGTTTTTTTTTTATTTTTTTGTCCTCCCCGTCGACTGTGAACAGAGTCGAGGGACATAAACTTCAAACAATATTTGCAACGGCCTAAATTGTATAACACGCATTTTAATTTTTGATTGTTTTGTTTTTTTTTAATTCGCTCCAAAGCGTAAAGGTTTTAAAAAATATTTTCATAAACTTAGGCCGATGCAAATATTTAAAAAAGTTTTTGTCCCTCGGCCCTGGCCGTGGTCAAGCGGGGGGGGCAAAAAAATAAAAAAATATAAAAATTTAAATAACGAGCCATAGCCTTCACTTTTAAATGAAAAAAGGTGTTTTAAAATGCATTTTACACTAGTTCAGTTGTTTTGCATTCATTAGTTTTCAAAAAATCTAAGATCTGACAAAAACAAAAATTGTATCGAAAAAAAAGATTTTGCATCGAAAATTTTCAAAAAATCTTAAGATTTTTAAATAAACCCAAACATGCTAAAAATGATTTTAAACGCAGGAGAATGTATTTTAATTTGATTTCAGCTGGTTGCACTTGAATTTTCATTGAAATTTTGAAGTTTATTGTAAACATATTTTTTTTGCCCCCTGATTTTTCGGGCCAATTTTGAAGGGGTGACAAAAACTTTTAAAAATATTTGTACCAGCCTTATTGATGTTTCCCAAATTTTGA